>NC_091162.1:1621307-1810139 GCF_040958095.1 Procambarus clarkii | reverse complement strand
TAAGCTCCGGGAAGCCGTAGGGGCTCCCCCCAAGAAAGGAACGTCTGCTAGGGAACAGAAACGCAAACCCGGCAAGCCGGGAAAGAACCAACCCGGCCAAGCAGAAACGCCCCGTCTAGGAGGCACCCCCCTCCAGGGACCCATGAAGAAACAAGAGGCCCGATGACAAGTAGCTGCCACAGAAACTGCCAACCGCAAAATTTCGCAAATAGCAAGGGCATAAAGGGCAGCGCAAAACCCAAGAGCCAAAGCCCAGGCAGAGGCCAAGAAGGAACCGAGCACCATGAGCCAAAACCCAAGACGCGAAACGAAAAACAGCAACACCTGAACCCACAGAAGTGGCACCATCAGCCCCAGCATGGTAGAACGAAGCACGAGTCACTGAGGAAGGAAGGAGAACCACGAAAGACATGTACCGTACTAAAACAAAAACATACTGTCCGGAATGGAACATAAAGAAAATCAGTAGCCAGGGGCCAGAAGCCAAGCGCCCCCTGCCCCAACGAAAAGGAACTGTATGTGCAGGAGTGGGTGATCGGAAGCCACACACACCACCAGACATTGCAACACAGAAGCTGGTTTTGACAGACAAGGAGAAGTAGAAGAACTCAGAGCTGTACCGGAACACAGGGCCTGTTCTACAACAGGAAATTGAACAAAAACACATCCCAACCTAGCACGAGCATGAGAGTAGCCAATAGGCACCTACCAAGATATACAACAATGTGTATTAGAGAGGTAGAAAAAGGTAAAAATGCAATGAAAAGACCCCGAAAGACAGGCCAAGCATTGGAAGCCAGGGACAAGAACATAAGCAATTGGCCACAGAAGGCACATGAACCATATACACAGATTAGGAGCGAGGGAAAAACAAGACACACGAGCAAACGCAAGTGAAAATGAGAGAAGCAAACCCCACATGAGCACCAAAACCCAGACACCAAGGAGAAGGAAAAAATAGAAGAAGCAGTAAAGGAAGTCAAACACTGCAGCAACCAGGATAAAACAAACATTAGGCTAGAAGTGAGGAAAGAATTGGCATCTAACCCGAAGTTGGTGCAAAACACAGTTGATCGGAGTAAGTCCCTGATCAATTTTGGCTGCAAGGAAAAGGAGATAACATCTAGGTCAGAAAGAGCTGTAGAAGAAGCAAAAGTAGTAGATAAAATTGTTGGCCTCGTGGAAGGTCTTACAACCATAGAGAATGTCTGCGACTACAGGAGAATAGGCAGATATGTAAAAGGGAAAGATCGACCTTTGAGGATCACCCTATATGGTACCAAACAGATGGAAGAAGTACTAAGGAATGCTAGAAAATTACAACGTGATGAGGATGGGAAAGTGTGGTCGTTAAGACGAGATCTTTCAAAAGAAGATAGAGAGAAGCTGAAACTGAACCTCGCCGAGGCAAAACGTTTAAATGAGAGCAGGAATGAAGAAGAAATCAATTCTTTTTTCTACAAAGTGATAGGGGTAGGCAGGCCAGTAAAGTGGTACATAAAGGCAAACCAACAAAATCATTAGAGAAAGGGGGAGTGAAAAATAAGAAGAGGGGGAACAAGTTCCTCAAGATTGCATACACCAACATAGATGGAGTAAGATCAAAGATACTGGAGTTAAGTGATATAATACAGCTGCAGACACCAGACATTGTTGCACTCACGGAGACAAAACTTGAAGATGCTATTTTAAATGAGGTCATATTCCCAAGGGGCTACTCAATTTGGAGACGGGACAGAAAAATCAGGAAAGGCGGTGGCGTTGCTGTGCTGGTGAAAGAACACCTATCTTGAGGTTATCTTGAGATGATTTCGGGGCCTTTTTAGTGTCCCCGCGGCCTGGTCCTCGACCAGGCCTCCACCCCCAGGAAGCAGCCCGTGACAGCTTACTAACTCCCAGGTACCTATTTACTGCTAGGTAACAGGGGCATTCAGGGTGAAAGAAACTTTGCCCATTTGTTTCTGCCTCGTGCGGGAATCGAACCCGCGCCACAGAATTACGAATCCTGCGCGCTATCCACCAGGCTACGAGGCCCCTACCTAAAGACCTAAAGGTGAACGAAATAGTGACTGCCAATCCACAAGAAGTTGACATAATAGCACTAGAGATCTGCCATGAGGATGATAAACTAATGATCATAAATGTATATAGTCCACCGCTAAGCAGCACATGGTCAAAGGAGGAGCTAGATAGTAAACGAGAAGGTCTTATAACAATAATGAGAGAGATCATAGCGAGAGTGGATAACGATAGTTCACGACTGTTGATAGTCGGCGACTTCAACTTGAAATCCATAGACTGGGAAGCATGTGAAGCTAAAACAGAAGATTTCTGGACCTGTAAATTTGTAGACCTCATCCTGGAAACATTCTTGTATCAACATGTTAAACAAGCTATGAGGATGAGGGAAGGGGACGTCCCCTCCATGCTAGATTTGATATTTACCAGGAAGGAGGAAGAAATATTTGACATTCAGTACCTTCCTCCCTTGGTTAAAAGTGACCATGTCTTTTTGGGAATAAAGTATGCAATGCGTTATAATCTGGAAGAAAATATGACGGTCGATGCAAATGAAAAACCTGACTTTAGGAGAGGACATTATGGCAACCTTAGAAAATTTTTTATTAAGTATAATTGGACAGACTTGTTGCTAGGCAAGGAAGTGAATGAGATGTATGTCAGGTTTTGTGAAATATATGATAAAGGCACAAAATTTTTTATACCAAAACAGAGAAGCAGAACTAGGAAACAGGATTGGTTCAACAGAAAGTGCGAGAGGTGCCTGTAACTACACTTAGGTAATTAACAAGAACAGGAAACCAGGCTTCCAACCCATAAGAGGAAGGGGAGGGGTCACAGTAGGTGTATATATATGCCATACCTATATAAGGCATATGTATGTGCATATGGAACGGACTTATGGTCGAACCCCATGTAAAAATCCAACCAGAATGTCAACCAGTTCAACCCACGTTCAACCTGGCATTATCAGGTCACGACACAGCGTAGCCGTGTAAAAGTCTGGGAGCATCGCTAACGGAGCATGTCCAGAGATGCTTGTAATTACCTAAGTGTAGTTACAGGATGAGAGCTACGCTCGTGGTGTCCCGTCTTCCCAGCACTCTTTGTCATATAACGCTTTGAAACTACTGACGGTCTTGGCCTCCACCACCTTCTCCCCTAACTTGTTCCAACCGTCTACCACTCTGTTTGCGAAAGTGAATTTTCTTATATTTCTTCGGCATCTGTGTTTAGCTAGTTTATATCTATGACCTCTTGTTCTTAACGTTCCAGGTCTCAGGAAATCTTCCCTATCTTTTTTATCAATTCCTGTTACTATTTTGTATGTATAGTGATCATATCACCTCTTTTTCTTCTGTCTTCTAGTTTTGGCATATTTAATGCCTCTAACCTCTCTTCGTAGCTCTTGCCCTTCAGTTCTGGGAGCCACTTAGTAGCATGTCTTTGCACCTTTTCCAGTTTGTTGATGTGCTTCTTAAGTTATGGGCACCACACAACCGCTGCATATTCTAGCTTTGGCCTAACAAAAGTCGTGAACAATTTCTTTAGTATATCGCCATCCATGTATTTAAAAGCAATTCTGAAGTTAGAAAGCGTGGCATAGGCTCCTCGCACAATATTCTTTATGTGGTCCTCAGGTGATAGTTTTCTATCTAGAACCACCCCTAGATCTCTTTCTTTATCAGAATTCTTTAAAGATTTCTCACATAATATATTGGTGTGGGGTCTATGTTCTCCTATTCCACATTCCATAACATGGCATTTATTAACATTAAATTCCATTTGCCAAGTGGCACTCCATGTACTTATTTTGTCCAGGTCTTCTTGAAGGGCATGACAATCATCTAAGTTTCTTATCCTTCCTATTATCTTAGCATCATCAGCAAACATGTTCATATAATTCTGTATACCAACTGGTAGATCATTTATGTAGACAATAAACATCACTGGTGCAAGAACTGAACCCTGTGGTACTCCACTTGTGACATTTCTCCAGTCCGATACATTGCCTCTGATCACAGCCCTCATTTTTCTATGTCAGAAAATTTTTCATCCATGTTAGAAGCGTACCTGTCACTCCTCCAATATTTTCCAGTTTCCAGAACAACCTCTTATGTGGAACTCTGTCGAAAGCCTTTTTTAGGTCCAGATAGATGCAGTCAACCCAACCATCTCTTTCCTGTAATATCTCTGTTGCTCAATCATAGAAACTGAGTAAATTCGATACACAGGATCTTCCAGATCGAAAACCATACTGTCTGTCTGATATATCATTTCTCTCCAGGTGTTCTACCCATTTAGATTTAAGTATTTTTTCCAATATTTTGACTATTACACTTGTGCTTGTGCAGGAGAGCAGGTGCAGTGGAGAGGTGGAGAGGCAGAAGAGGCACCACTCCTAGCCACCCCACACCCATAAGCAGAGAAATAACTAGATGTGTTCCCCACATATAACCCAGAACGACCACAATTACCAGGGGGCGATGACTGGAGAGATAAGATGTGCGAGAGCAGTTTAAAACCCGGAAGAAAGAGCGCTGAACACCGATACATATTTACACCGACCAGAACAAAACAATCACCCACTGCGCATGCGCAGGACACATGAGGTCCAGGCTGCACCACTCGACCCCCGGGGAGGGTGCCAACAAGGAATATGGAACCATGATTAATAATGCCGAGACAAGGACAGAAAGAGGTGACTAGTAAAAATCGGAAACGGCATCGAAAGATGAGAAAAGGACGGAAGAGTACCAACGAGTCCTAGAAAGGACTGGAGGTAAGCCCTACCGGAAGACGACAGACGTTCCAATAATGCATAAGCACAAAATCACAGAGACACCGATGCATCCAATAGCATTCTTGACCAATGGTCATACAGGACCCGTAGGGACACCCGGGAAGGGGCCGACACCCAAAGGCAACTCGTATGCAGAGGGGGAGGGGAAAGGAAAACCCCACTTCCTGTAACAGCAAGCCCTGCTCGGAAGGTCGGAAAACCCAAGCAGGGTCCAACTGGGCCCAAAGCCCCTAAGTCAGCTCCTCCCCAACCCTGGGAACCACCACTTCAGGCTCCGGGGACGAGTTATCCTCCAAAACCCCGGCCTCACAAGAAAAAGCTGGGGCGGCCGACATAGAATGAAGAAAGAGGGCCCACTGGTCAGACTCCGGAGCTACGGCTGGAGAAACAGACTTGAACGCCTTCGACGCAACCCCCGAAACTGCCCGAGTCTCAAACCTCGAAAACCTTGACCTGACCCCGAAGCCCGCAGACACCTAAGAGCCGGAAGCAGGGGGTTGGGGGACCGAATGAACCACAGCAAGGGAAGAACGAGGGGGCTCGGACAGAACCAAGGCCGACGCGACCAAAACCCCAAGTCCGGATCTGGAGAAGAAAACAGGGCAGCCTCCAGGCATCCGGGGAAGCAACCAAATTAGTGCGTTGCAACAACCTATCCGGCAATGTGCGAGCCGCCTGCATCCGAAGAATGTCATCAACAGAGAGGGTGATTGGAGTCACAAACAAGCAACAAAGCTTGTAGGACTTGGCGTCGAATGTGTCACCGACTCAACACATTTTTGCCTCTGTTTTGCATGACGGAGGCAAAAACAAGGAGCGTCGTCCTGAGACAAAAGGACAGAGCAACCCTCAAACTCGCACAACACGAGAGGGGACGCAGGGGTCTCTCACAGTGGACCCGAGTGCCCCCGCGGGGTTTCCCAGGGCCCCTAGACTGGGTCTGCTAAGGATTATCCCAGGCAGGGTACTGCTAACCAGTGCCCCAAACTTCCGAGCAAACTGCTAAAAACTGAACTCACGGGACGTGTCCACTCACGAGGGAGAAGCAGGGGGCGCCACCACACAAACGACCCTAAGATAACGGGAAGGGAGAACACAAGGCAGAACCCCCCACCAGGCAAAAAGAAAAAGAAAAGAAAAACCTCGCAAGAGGACACACTACCTGAAAAGAACAGACCCGGCCGCTGTTAACAGTGAAAACTAGCTACACAGTACCCCGCGCCCCACCAATGCAATAACTACCACTTATCCCAAGGCAAACAAGGGTGGAAAACCCTCCCATACATTTTGGGCGGCCAAACGCCAAGCAGTGAAAGGCCAACAGAGGTAGACCCAAGGTGACTTGTGGAAAGGAACCCCAAGCCCCAAGGGCGGTACTTACAGGGCACTTAGGGAAGGTAACCCTAAACACATGCAGCCCGAGTTGCTGAGAAATTACTCCCAACTCGCACATCACCGTAAGAGCAGTACTGAAACCAATAACAGCACTGAGGAGACTGGAGTTGGAGCCACACGACTATGCACAATCCCATCAGCCGAGGAATTGAGGTGTGGATTGCCGGTGCGAGGGTTTGGGGCTCCTCCTTCCTCCTCCCGGGGAGGGGGGAGCTGCGCAGACATGCGGTGCAGCTTGTGTGACGTCATGCTGTTTGATTATTTTTCTTTTGGGAAGTTCTGTCCACTCGTTGGCGATTTTCGTTGTTTTAACAAGAATAGAGGTTTGTTTTGTGGCGCTTACCTTTCTGGATGCCTGTTCCGGTTGATGGCAGATACAGAATGCTCCAAATCACATGTGCGCTTCTATGGGCCATTGCTCCTCATGCCTCTGTGAGGGGGGCCAGGTTCTGGCTCGTGGTCCCTGGTAGGCCTAGAACTCCACCCACATCGACTGATGCAAAATAGTTAGGGTAGCCATATCAGCCCGGATAGCTCCCGGGAGCCATAGGAGCTCCCCCCAGAAAAAATGCAGACAAGTTCCTGCAGGACATTCTGGACCACTCAGGTTTTGATGGATATGTGGGCATGTGGGGCCACCCCAAGCCTTCTAGATCAAGTAACTGATTAGAACTCTCCAGAAACCATTCTACATATACTCCAAGTCTAGGGAAAAGTAAATAAAAGTAAAAATAAAAGACACAATTGCAAGTTTTCTTGCCAAAGACACCTAGGATAATAAAGAAATTATCAAACTCTAAAATATACGTTTCAGGCGTAGAGATAAGCATGCAAAAACCTTACTGTAGCTCTTTGTACATGAAAACTTAGGCCAGGGATTATATTGTGTAACTTTCTCTTTACACTAAGCCAACAACACTCCAAAGCTTCATTATTTTCTAACAACACATGAAATTAAGTATCTTATTCAATAAATTCAGTTAATTTCTTTAAAAATATAATAATTTTTGCTTCTATTGCAATTTTTCATGGGGTAATGACAACACACATTCTGTAATTATATAAAATATTTTATTGTACATCAAATACTCAGCAATCCACTTTTCAGTTCTTCCGAGGCTCTACCAATGGCTGTCAATGCTTTCAGATTCAATTGCTCTCTTTCTTCCTTCCTTTTTTTGTATTCCAATTTCCTTGCTGCTTTTTCTGCCATATACAGAATATGTTGTTCCATTTTATCTAGCCGCTTTTCCCCCAACTGAAGGTTATATTCCAAGAAGACTGTGGCAACATCAGAAGCACCTCTCATGGGCTTTTCATCCACTCCTGCGGCTGGTGCTGTGGTCTGGGTTGCAAAGACTGTATCGCCATCATGGTGCAGTAGAGTAGTAACAGGTGCAGCGAACTGACATACTGCTTGAGGAGTGGGAAGAGTAACTGCTGGCTGCATTACCCGAGAGGAAAGCATATCTGCCGTACATTTCTTGATGGTAGGTGGTTTTGCCACTGTCAGCGATTTGTTTGGTTGCAGGTGACTCATATCAACATGAGGTTTGGGAGCCGGTGTTTCAACAGACTCGGATGGTGGCACGGCGAGGACAGTTGTGCCCAACAAATCATCAAGCAGCTGCACAGGAAACAAATTTGTAATAATATATATAAATACTGAACTTGTATTTTTAACAAACTAACCACTGTGATCAAATATTTTCAATGTTATGAGCAAGTGTTTTTAGACAAATATTTGTATATTCTTTATTCTTACATTACTTATTCTTTAACTGCATTCACATTAGTGCCACTTGGCAATCTTCTCTGTTTCTCCACATCCACACTTCTTCTAAACTAAATTACAGTTTTCAATGTCAACTTATTATTTTTACTCATTTTTGTCATATATCTTTCCCTGACTGTCTCATATGCACTCCATATCCTTGATGAGGACAAGTCAAACATTCCTACATATATGCAGCCCTAAATTTGTGCAAATAATAAACCACAAAAATTAAGCTAATAGGTAACTTCAAGGAGAGTTGAAATCATTTACAAAAATTCATTTTTTTTTAATATTCTTTTACTTGACATAACACCTATTTTTAACAAAATATTTAATGTCCCTTTTACTTTCAGCTATATATTAAACACATAATAGAGTTCAAATGCTTGGGATGGGCAACGTGTCATAATTATAACCCAAAAAGTTGGCAAAACACAAGAATAAAAGGTGTTCAGGAGTCAGGCTTGCAGCCAAAATGGGGTAAACCTGAGGATTAAGATGGATAATCCACACTTATCAACATTAATTAAATATCCACCTGCGTATTGGCTATGTTTAAAATTCTTACTCGCATAACTCCAAATGTGTACTCCACTACTACATAATATTGTGGGCTGCCTATACTGTACACTTGCTACTCTGTGCAAGCAAATGGTGACTCCATTATAATGCCTAAATCACCAAGTAAAATTATTAAATGAGTGTGCCTTTAATGTCTTTAATACTTAATTTCATTAGAACTATCTGGGGGAATATTTTAGATTTTAAGATTGTAGCCATCCTCTCACAGATTGAGATGTTTCAAGATGGGACAACACTATAAAGACAGTACTGTATATAAACTTCTTTCTCTCTCTCTTTCTCTCTAGTTACATAGAAGATCACAATGCTATTATGAACTTTCAATCATAACCCACATTTTGCATACAATACCTGGTAATAATCCCAAGATAATTTGTCGGACAAGTCATTGCTGTTACGCTTCCGTTCCTTAATTTTCTGGTATGTTGTTATGAGACCGTTCCACTTTTTTCTGATCTTTTCTAAAGAGAAAGAGAATCCTCGAAAGCACATCTCCTCTTGTAGTTCCTTGTAAACTGCTGGTCTTGTTCGTATCAAAAGAAACCTTTGGAATCTTTGTCTGATTAATTCAATCAGGAGAAGTGTAGCGGTGTGGTTGAAATCCTCATCTGTTAAGAAAATTTAACAATTTGTATACCATGAAAGACTTGGTTTCCAGGTCATGTGTGGCAATATATATACAGGAAAATTTGTTAAAGTGGAGATTCTCAATCTACATGTAGAAATATTTTCATACTGAATAATGATGACAGCAGAATTTGCTAACTTGCCACGTAGAACAGTTTGACACACACACACACACACTCAAATATAGTGAAAACATTAGGATATTAAACCCCAAATCCAATTACAGTAACGGCAAATAGTAGTCATCATAGATGACCAGCTAGGAACATTGTAATGACAACTCGATAAGTTTCTTCAAACTGCGATGTACCATCCAGGTTGTTATGGACATGTATGCAGGCCAAGCAACTGAAATTTGATTCAATTAGCTCTCTCAGAAAATTAATTGATATTTAACTACCCCAACTGGCCAGCACTAAGTGTTGTAAACACTTAGGAATATTAGGTAGGAATATTCAACCCATCCTCCGAATTGACAGTACGATTTAATACTAAGTGTAATAAGTACACTTTCTAACTGTCATAAACAGTGCATAATTACACCTATGGGGCTGTTACATTTACCAAACTCCCTCCCCCAATTTAATTCTCCTCGTTTTCTGTTAAGACACTCAGAATTTTAGGATGAAGTTTTCAATTTCAATTTGCTATACACAAGTTTTAAATATCAGGAATTTCTTTTTCATGTTTATTAAAAATATAGATTTTATACAAAATTTTAAAATATCCTGAGTTTCTTTACAATTTATTGATATATTTTAGTTTTGTTTTATTAGTTTTATAAAATTGTAATATCAATATAGCTATAGGTTAAGTACTAATTGTAATTAACACTTTCGCTCACCCCGCGCGCCACCCCTCGACAGGGCGATATGGGCCCCAGCGTGTCACGGAAGCGCGCGTTAATTCCGAAAAGTGTATACTCTCTTCAACTTTGTCACCTCAATTCTCCTTCTACGAGAATAAATTTGGTATCATTGTGTTCGCAATAAAATTCTCTACAGCACTAAATGCATATAAACTCCAAAAGCCCGGCTAATTACCCGCAGCAAACAGAGAAAGTGCGAACGAGTTACCCGGGAGCGCGGCAAACGGGATAAAATGTTTTCACTATTTTCACTCTGGTCACCTCAATTTTTGTCCTAGGTCTTTCATTTTGGTCTCAATGGGTTCGTAATAAAATTCTCTAGAGGAACATTAGCATATAAAAAAAAACACCTGGTCACGCTCCAACCGCCGACGAGTTGAAGACGGGCCACGCGTTAGCCGTGAGTGAGCGCTCAGAGGCCTTCCTACTACACTCCCAATTCCCACCCTTTTCAAGCCTTTCTTTCGCAATTTTCTTCCTGGAAGGGCCTTGTTCATGATTACTATCCATCGTGGAGTAAGCGTAGATAGTTTCTAAAGCCGCAGTAAGAAATATAGCCACGGAAAATAGCCGAAATGTTCACACGTTTGAGATGCGAGGGGAGACGACATTGGTCTCAACAGTGGAGCAAAGACAATGGGCCCACGGCGTGTGCCAAGCCGCCTGAGGGCCACGAGGCTCAACAAAGGAAATGGGAAGACATCGGCGCACATTTTAAAACCAGTCCCCAAAAAATCGGATACAAACCTGATTTTTGGCGAATTTTTAAAGTGGATGACGCAATGCTGCGTCATCCCCGGCATTACCGCCAGTAAACGGATGACGCAATGCTGCGTCATCCCCGAGCGAAAGTGTTAAGAAGCAATAAAATTATTATCTTCAAAAACTAAGACGGTTAGGTGAGGTTGTGGTTTTCTATTCAGTTTTTCAGGTATACTCAAATATTCACAATATATTTGACAGTACGATTTAATACTAAGTGAAAATAAGTACAATTCCGAACTGCTATGAATAGTACATAATTACACTTATTTGTCTCCTTACATTTACCACCCCATTTTTGGAGGACGGGCTGGAATATTAGGCTGTGGATAAGTCTTTCTAAAATTCTCCGAAGGAAAAACTGGTCTCGTATCTAGGACTTGTGTCTCCCCAGGCCCTAGAAAATAAGGGCGGGTTTGTATAGGTATGTGGAATGACATCACCACTAAGCAATTTCCCATTTTCATAGCCTGAGGAGGCATCAGCCAAGAAAAAACCAGTGTTGAATGTAATGAAACGCCATTGTCTAGGTGAGACCCGGAGGCTCCCCGGAGCTTTACCAGGCTGATATGCTAATGTCAGACTTTGGCATCCGTCATGTGTATGGAGTTCTAGGGCCTACCGGGGACCACGGCCAGAACCTGGCCCCCTCAGAGAGGCAAGGGGAGCAATGACCTATAGAAACTCCCGTGTGGTTGGAAGCATTCTATGTCTGCCATCGACCGGGTCAAGCATCCAGAAAGGTAAGCATTCCAAAACAAACCCCTATTCTGGTGAAAATTGCTACCTAAAGCCGAACTAGTGGATAGAACTCCCCAACAGAAAACAAGCAAACTAGTATGACGTCACATGTCACCGCAGCTCCCCCCTCCCCGGGAGGGGGAAGGGGGAGCCCCAGACCTACGCCGGCTATCCACCCATCAGTTCTGAGACTGGATGTCAAAACATGCAAAAACTGCCGACCAGAGGGAGGGAGGGTTGCCAGGGAGCCTCTGGGTCTCACCCAGAAAATGGCGTTTCATTACATTCAACGCTGGTTTTCTGGAGGGAGCCCCGTCGGCTCCCTGGAGCTAACTATCCACAGAGGAAGGTCAAAGGGACGGAGCCGGGAGGCGGACACCACGCACCCCCCACGAAAGCGAGACAACCGGCAGCAAACGCCAACCCAAGGCACCACAGCCCCGAAAAGTCCCGGGAACAACACGAGAACAACGAGCAGCAAGGCCCCAGCACGAACACCAAAGATCCATGCCCGAACGACCGCAAGGACACGTCGCTCAGATGGCAGCGAGAGCAGCGAAGCCACAAACGTCACGGGCATGAGAGAAGAACACAGGCAGCTTAGCCGCAAGAACACGGCTGACAACCCGGGACACCATCACCCGCGAACCGGGAAGAACAGAACCGGATCAACGCAAAACGCGCCCCAGACACAGATGCCGTGGCACGCCAACAACAGCGGAGGGCTGCCACTAAACCCGAAACACGACACGCCCCTGGCCTGACCAACCAAGCACCAACAAACCAAGGACCCCTCCAGAACGCAGCAGCCCCACCCCGCACCAGAAAAGATGGAAACTGCTGCCATCGAAGAACCAAAACGCTAAAACCGAAGGAGCAAGAAAACACAGCGACCCAACCCCCAGAGGCAAATGCCGAAAGGAAAGAGAGCCGACAAAAAAACAAACCGGAAACGAAGGGGCACTACCAACCGAGGAGAAGACGGAGCACGCTGACAAGAGACCAGGACAGTGCAAGCGGCGCACGAACAGGCCGGAGGTGAAACGATGCACGAGACAGCTTACTAGCGGTGCAGAAGCAACACCAAGACCGTAAGCAAGCCGAAGCGGCTCCGCCAGCGCCGCACGAAAAGAGCACGAGGAAAAGACCTTCCACAAGGCCAACAATTTTATCTACTACTTTAGCTTCTTCTACAGCTCTTTCTGACCTAGATGTTATTGCCTTTTCTTTGCAGCCAAAAATGATCAGGGACTTACTCCGATCAACTGTGTTTTACACCAACTTCGGGTTACATGCCAATTCTTTTCTCACTTCCAGCCTAATGTTTGTTTTATCTTGGTTGCTGCAGTGTTTGGCTTCCTTTACTGCTTCTTCTATTTTTTCCTTCTCCTTGGCCACTTGTGCATAAGTGAGTTGCATATCTTTCTTGCACTGTTCTATTCCCTGTGTAACTTCTTCCATCTGTGCTGACAAAAGCTGTTTCTCCTGTTGAATTTCCTTGCCTAACCTATTGTAGTCATTTATGTTTAAATTTACTTTAACTTCTTCCAAAGCTATTTTTAAGAGTTTATTTTCTTCTTCCATGGCTTTGCAATTTGTTTCCAATTGATTCTTATCCTTGCGCAAGTCTTTCACTAAACCCTCAAGACATAAAACTTTGCTATTCAAATGGTCATTACTTTCTTCCAATTTACTAATTATTTCTACATGAGAGTTCACTATAGTATCTAAATTTACCAACTTGTTATGTAGACTACTAATATCAATGCTTTCTTCATTGAATCCCTCAAAATCAAGCTCTGTTTTGTTTTTCCCCTTGCCAGTGGCCATCTTGAATGTTCTTCTCTGCACTGTAAACACTAGGGCAACTTTTTCTCATCCGATTTTTCACTTCCCTTAGCACTTTCCTGTTATCTCACCTATTTTTCAAGAGCACTATACCTTTATGTTCTCTGGGACACCACTCACTACCATCAACCTGTACTACAATACTTAGGATTGTTGAAATATGCTGGAGCTCCTCTGCTGCAAGTGTTGACCCTAGGGGTGTCACCTTTTGAAGTGTGGTGACGTTTTGCTGCGGTTTTGGTGCTGCGGCTGCGTGTAGGGGTTGGTTGTGGCATTTTGTTCGACCCTTCCGTGCTCCCTCTGGGGTCCTCCTTCCTTGCCGGTCTTGCTGTGCCAGGCCTGGGTTTTCCATGTTCCTTGGATTCTCTGTCCTGTCCTCGTTGTCCTTGCTTCGTTGTGCTGGCTGGGGATGAGCTTGGGGTCTTCGTCTCGCCCCTTGCCTATCCTCCGGTTTCGGTTCAAGTTCCAGAGACTAGTGGGCTCCCTTCCTTAGTGTTTTTCATGGCTGCCCCGGGGTTTTTCTTGACGCTGTGGGCTTTAGGGGGACAGCTCGGCCCCGGGGCCTGCAGGGTGGGTTCCTGGGGCTGGGGTGGGGCTAAAGTGAGGGGCCTCAGGCCCCGTTGGTCCCCGCCGGGGTATTTCTACCCCTCTGGGCGGGGCTTGCGGTTTTGTGGTGTGGGATTTTTCCGTTCCCCCTCTCCACACATGCTTTGTGGGCGTCGGCCCCTCCCTGGGCTCGGTTTCCTTGTCCATTGTGCCTGTTGCTTCTGTCCTGTCGGTGGGTGCTTTTCTACGGTCTTCGCCCCTTTTTTCCAGGACGGGCCTTTTCTGTCATGTCCCCCTCTTTTTGGGGTTTCTGCATGACTTTTGGTCTCGGTGCGACAGGGATTTTGTGCTTCGTCCTTTGTGTTTGCTTCTTTTTGTTCTCGAAGGTTCGGGACGGTTTTGCTCCTTCCTTTTTCTGGTACGTCTGTCGTCGTTCGATTGAGCTTCCCTCCAGTCCTTTCTAGGGCTTGTGGGTCCTATTCCAGGCAGCTTCTGGGTGTTTGGCCTTCTTGTTCTTTTGTTCATATCTCTTCTCTTAGCGCTGTCTCGGCACTACTCGTTTTCCTGGGAGCAATTTTGCTCCTCTTAATGAGTCTTTTCGCTCCTGCCCTTCTGCGGGATGTTGGTGCAGGGTGGCTCCTTATGCGGGTTAATTCTCTGTCAGTTGCACTTGTGGCGGTGGACTTGCACACTTGTGGCATTTTGGTTTTGGTCCTGCTTTTTCTTTTCCCTCCTGGGGCTGTCATAGGATTGGCTTGCGGAGGATATAGAGGTGCTTGGGGCCGTTCCTGGGTCTGGCACCTTGGTTTCTGCTGCTAGCTTTCGGTATCGATGTTCCTTCTGTGCCGTTTCGCAGGCTGTCTCTTGCGTTGTTTCACCTCCGGCCTGCTCATGCACTGCCTGTGGCATTCTGGTCTTTGGACAGGGTGCTCTCCTGTTTTTCTTCTCCTTGGTTGTGGCTCCTTCGGTTCAGGTCTGCTTTGCTTCGGCTCTCTTTTTATGTTGGCATTGGCCTATGGGGGTCATGTGGTAGAGCTTCATGCTCTTCTCAAGCGAAGTGGTTTTTGGCTCCTATGGTCGTAGTCATAGGTTTCTTCGTCTGCAGCCGTTCTCCCTTTTTCTGGTGAATGTTGTGCCTGCTGCTTTCCGGAGAGGTCCTTGGGTTGTTGTCTCGACTTCGTTTTGAGGAGTGGTTCACTGACCGCCTCCCGGGTATGTCCCCTTGTTTTCTTAGGTAGTCTTTGGTGAAGTAGCTCCCCCCAGAAAACCAGTGTTGAATGTAATGAAACACCATTTTCTGGGTGAGTCCCGGAGGCTCCCTGGCACCCTCCCGCCCTCCGGTCAGCGTTTTTTTTTTTTTTTTTTTGCGGTTTTGATATGCAGCCTCAGAACTGGGGCGGAGATTGCCGGCACGGGGGTCTGGGGCTCCCCCTTCCCCGGGAGGGGGAAGGGGGAGCTGCGCAGACATGCGGCTCGTGTGACGTCATGCTTGTTAGTTCATTTTCCTGGGGGAGTTCTGTCCACTCGTTTGTCGATTTTTGTTGTTAACCAGAATAGGGGTTTGTTTTGTGGCGCTTACCTT
The DNA here is from genome assembly GCF_040958095.1 of Procambarus clarkii. NCBI lineage: Eukaryota > Metazoa > Arthropoda > Malacostraca > Decapoda > Cambaridae > Procambarus > Procambarus clarkii. The sequence goes on along the minus strand of NC_091162.1, from coordinate 1,794,589 downwards.
TCTGGGTGCCTGTCCCGGTCGATGGCAGATATAGAATGCTCCAAATCACATGTGCAATTCTATGGGCCATTGCTCCCCGTGGGGCCAGGTTCTGGCTCGTGGTCTCCGGTAGGCCTAGAACTCCACCCACATCAACTGATGCAAAATAGTTAGGGTATCCATATTAGCCATGGATAGCTCCGGGAAGCCTCCGGGTCTCGCCCAGAAAATGGCTTTTCATTACATTCAACGCTGGTTTTTGGGACTCTGTCTTCGCTTTGTTGGCCGGTTTTGTTGTTCCTGCTTCCTCTTTTGGCTACTTTTCTAGTGCAGTAGTCCTGGTTGGCGCCTTCCCGCAGAACAGGTTGTGCGGTTCAGCCAGCGTGTCCTGCACATGCGCAGTGGAGTTTGTTTTGGTCTGGGCAGTGTAATTACCTAAGTGTAATTACCTAAGTGTAGTTACAGGATGAGAGCTACGCTCGTGGTGTCCCGTCTTCCCAGCACTCTTTGTCATATAACGCTTTGAAACTACTGACGGTCTTGGCCTCCACCACGTTCTCACTTAACTTGTTCCAACCGTCTACCACTCTATTTGCGAAGGTGAATTTTCTTATATTTCTTCGGCATCTGTGTTTAGCTAGTTTAAATCTATGACCTCTTGTTCTTGAAATTCCAGGTCTCAGGAAGTCTTCCCCTGTCGATTTTATCAATTCCTGTTACTATTTTGTATGTAGTGATCATATCACCTCTTTTTCTTCTGTCTTCTAGTTTTGGCATATTTAATGCTTCTAACCTCTCCTCGTAGCTCTTGCCCTTCAGTTCTGGGAGCCACTTAGTAGCATGTCTTTGCACCTTTTCCAGTTTTTTATGTGCTTCTTAAGATATGGGCACCACACAACAGCTGCAAATTCTAGCTTTGGCCTAACAAAAGTCATGAACAATTTCTTTAGCATATCGCCATCCATGTATTTAAATGCAATTCTGAAGTTAGAAAGCATAGCATAGGCTCCTTGCACAATATTCTTTATGTGGTCCTCAGGTGATAGTTTTCTATCTAGAACCACTCCTAGATCTCTTTCTTTATCAGAATTCTTTAAAGATTTCTCACATAATATATAGGTTGTGTGGGGTCTATGTTCTCCTATTCCACATTCCATAACATGACATTTATTAACATTAAATTCCATTTGCCAAGTGGTGCTCCATATACTTATTTTGTCCAGGTCTTCTTGAAGGGCATGGCAGTCATCTAAATTTCTTATCCTTCCTATTATCTTAGCATCATCAGCAAACATGTTCATATAATTCTGTATACCAACTGGTAGATCATTTATGTACACAATAAACATCACTGGTGCAAGAACTGAACCCTGTGGTACTCCACTTGTGACATTTCTCCATTCTGATACATTGCCTCTGATTACTGCCCTCATTTTTCTATCAGTCAGAAAATTTTTCATCCATGATAGAAGCTTACCTGTCACCCCTCCAATATTTTCCAGTTTCCAGAACAACCTCTTATGTGGAACTCTGTCGAAAGCCTTTTTTAGGTCCAGATAGATGCAGTCAACCCAACCATCTCTTTCCTGTAATATCTCTGTGGCTCGATCATAGAAACTGAGTAAATTCGATACACAGGATCTTCCAGATCGAAAACCATACTGTCTGTCTGATATTATATCATTTCTCTCTAGGTGTTCTACCCATTTAGTTTTGATTAGTTTTTCCAATACTTTCACTATTACACTTGTCAATGATACAGGTCTATAATTGAGGGGGTCTTCCCTGCTGCCACTTTTGTAGATTGGAACTATGTTAGCCTGTTTCCACCCGTCTGCTACGATTCCTGTACACAGGGATGCCTGAAAGATCAGGTGAAGTGGAATGCTGAGCTCAGATGCACATTCTCTCAGAACCCATGGTGAAACGCCATCTGGGCCAGCTGCTTTGTTCTTACCGAGCTCCTTGAGCATTTTTTCCACTTCGTCTCTAGACACCTTTATGTGTTCTATGTTGTTCTCTGGAATTATTATTGTATCTGGTTCCCTAAAGATTTCATTTTGTACAAACACACTTTGGAACTTTTCGTTTAGTGTTTCACACATTTCCTTTTCATCTTCCGTGAATCTATTTCCCATTTTCAACCTCTGAATATTATCCTTTACCTGCAATTTGTTGTTTATGAATTTATAGAATAGACCTGGTTCTGTTTTACATTTGTCCGCAATCCCTTTTTCAAAATTTCTTTCTGCCTCTCTCCTCACTGCCGTGTAGTTGTTTCTTGCATCTTTGTATCGCTGGTATGTTTGGGGGTTCGGCCTCTTCCTGTATTGATTCCATTTTTGTGTCTTTCGGTCTCTAGCCCTCTCGCAATTTCTATTGAACCAATCCTGTTTCCTAGTTCTGCATCTCTGTTTTGGTATAAATTTTTTTGTGCCTTTATCATATATTTCACAAAACTTGCCATACATCTCATTCACTTCCTTGCCTAGCATCAAGTATGTCCAATTATACTCACTAAAAAAATTTCTAAGGTCACCATAATGTCCTCTCCTGAAGTCTGGATTTTCAACTGCTTCAACCTCCTTATTTTCTTCCAGCTTATAACGCATTGCATACTTTATTCCCAAAAAGACATGGTCATGGTCAAAAAGACAGTGTGTTTCAGTGCTGGTGTTTTGCGTCCTTTTTTCTCGGGTGCTTCGCCTCTCGCTCTTCTCCCTTGCTGCAGTATGTGCCCCGTCGCTCGGGGGTGTCCTGGTTTCCAGCTGTGGGGAGGACGCCGAGGTTTTCCCTGTGTCATGGATGTGGGCCACCTCCTTCGCCTCTACCCTGCTCTCCTGCGGGTCCGGCTCTGGCTTCTTCACCTGGCGGTGCTCTCAGGATCTTTTGGGCATGGTTGAGTCGTGTCACGTTCGTGCCTCCGTTCGACAGGTGAGTTTCTGCGGTCTGGCGTCTTTTGGCCGGGCGCTGGATGCGGAGATGTTTATATACCTGTCTTTATTTAGGTATATTTCTGTCCGACTGAGACCGTTCACACACCAGTGACTGTCCCTTTTTCAACCCTTCCAGTCCCACTCCTGTGCATGTCCAACCCATGCTAGAGTCATTCAGGGAACCCACCTTTTTTCGTGTTATGAGGTGTGTGGGTTGTGGTGCTGGTTATGTACTCACCTGGTAGGGCTCTCCTGGTTGTGCTTGCAAGGTTTTGAGCTCTGGCTCTTGGGTCCCGCCTCTCTGGAAGAACTTACACGTACAAGTGAAGTACATATATCGCGTCTATGCGTGCCGTACATGTTCTCTGTATTCCCTCTATTTCAGCAATCTCTCCTGCTCTGAAGGGGGAAGTTAGTACTGAGCAGCACTCGAGACGGGATAACAGAAGTGACTTGAAGAGTACAACGATTGTGATGGGATCCCTGGATTTGAAAGTTCTCGTAATCCATCCTATCATTTTTCTGGCTGTGGCAATATTTGCTTGGTTATGCTCTTTAAACGTTAGGTAGTCAGACATTATTATTCCCAAATCCTTTACATGCTGTTTTCCTACTATGGGTACATTTGATTGTGTTTTATACCCTGTAATATGTTTAAGGTCCTCATTTTTATCGTACCTGAGTACCTGGAATTTATCACTTTTAAACATCATGTTATTTTCTGATGCCCAGCCGAAAACTTTATCAGCTTGAAGTTTTTCAATGTCTTCAACCGAGATAATTGTCATACAGTACTGATTTTTGTGTCATCTGCAAAGGATGATACGAAGCTGTTACTTGTATTTTTGTCTATATCTGATATGAGAATAAGGAAAAGCAGCGATGGAAGGACTGTACCCTGAGGTACAGAGCTTTTAACTGCACTTGGACTAGATTTTATATGGTTGACCATTACTCGCCGAGTCCTGTTTGACAGAAAACTGAGTATGCAGTGTCCTACTTTACCGGTTATTCCCATTGACTTCATTTTGTGTGCTATCACGCCATGGTCACATTTATCGAAAGCCTTTGCGAAGTCCGTGTATATCACATCAGCATTCTGTTTTTCTTCTAATGCCTCGGTGACTTTGTCGTAGTGCTCAAGTAGTTGTGAGAGGCACGATCTTCCCACTCGAAATTCATGTTGGCCTGGGTTGTGAAGGTCATTGGTCTCCATGAAATTAGTGACCTGACTCATAATCACTCTCTCAAATACTTTTATGATGTGCGATGTTAGTGCAACTGGTCTATAATTCTTTGCCAATGCTTTGCTCCCTCCCTTGTGTAGAGGGGCTATGTCTGCTACTTTAAGTGCATCTGGTATCTCCCCCGTGTCCAAGCTCTTTCTCCACACTATACTGAGTGCCTGTGCTACCGGCACTTTGCATTTCTTTATAAATATTGAATTCCATGAGTCTGGACCTGGGGCCGAGTGCATGGGCATGTTTTCAATTTCTCTTTCAAAATTTAGTGTGCTTGTGTTGATATCAGTTATATTTACAGGGGTTTGAATATCCCGCATAAAGAAATTGTCTGGATCGTCCACTTTCATGTTGTTTATTGGAGTACTAAACATGTCCTCATACTGCTTTTTTAGGATTTCACTAATTTCTTTGTCATCCTCTGTGTATGAACCTTCACTTGTACGAATAGGTCCAATACTGGCAGTGGTTTTTGCTTTTGATTTTGCATATGTGAAGAAATATTTTGGATTTTTCTTTATTTCCCGAATTGCTTTCTGTTCTAACTGCCTTTCTTCAGTTTCATATGAGTGTTTCAATTTCCGCTCGATTTATTCAATCTCCCTATTTAAATTATTCCTTCTTTGATGGGAAATTCGTGTCTGCATAAGCAGTTCCGTTATTTTTTTCCTGCGTTTATAGTGTCGTCTGCGTTCTCTTTCTACGTTGGATCTCTTTCTAGCTTTCCTCAAAGGAACATGTTTCAGACAGACTTGATACGCTTCCGAAGTCAGTTTTTCTATTCCTTCTGTAGGACTTGTATTACTTAGAACAGTTTCCCATGGAATGTTTGTAAGTTCCCTGTTTATTATCTCCCAGTCTATCCTTTTATTATTAAAATTGAATTTACTGAATAGCCCCTCTCGCTTTATCAATGTTTTAGGTCTATTCTGAGTATTGATGGTCGTTTGCACTTCAATGAGCTTGTGATCTGAGTATGTGGTATCTGATATCGTAATGTTTCTGATAATGTCTTCATTGTTCGTAAAGACCAGATCTAGAATATTTTCATTTCTCGTTGGCTCCGATATCTGCTGATCGAGTGAAAATTTGTCACAGAATCTAAGTAGTTCTCTAATCTGTGGTTGGTTAGGTCCTGATAGATTTCCTGGTATAATATTATTGTTTGCTATTTTCCACCTGAGACTAGGCAAGTTGAAGTCACCTAGGAAGATAATATCAGGTATCGGGTTCACCAAATTATCAAGGCTATTCTTTATTTTGTTTATCTGTTCTGTGAATTCCTCAGCTGTTGCATCTGGCGGTTTGTATATTAGAATAATCACTAAATTTATTTTCTCTATTTTTAATCCCAGTACCTCTACCACCTCATCTGTAACGTTAAGGAGCTCCAAGCATACAAAGTCTTCCCTAATATACAGACCCACTCCTCCATGTGACCTAATTTTCCTATCACACCTGTATAGGTTATATCCTGGAATCCAGATCTCACTGTCTAAGAATTCCCCTGCATGGGTTTCTGTGAAAGCTCCAAATACTGCATTTGACTCCGTGAGGAGGCCATTTATGAACTGTGCTTTGTTGTTTGTTCTTGTTTTCAGTCCTTGTATGTTGGCAAAGATGAATGAGGTTACTCTATTAGTGATAGCTTGACTGGGAGACTTTTTTGACAAGCCCATTATGCGTGGACATAATGAGTTTGTTCTGACCAGTACTGATTGTTGTAGGGCAGTTGTCTGTCGTAGTTGTATTTCCCTTTCGGTGTGTAATTGTATCTGTAATTCTGGAATGCAAGTGGATCTGGCATCCAGTTCCATACACTCTCTATGCTCCTCCTTTTGAATTCTCTTTTGGTCTGGTATAAAAAACTGATAGAGTTTCCTCCAAATTCATTATCCTGCTTGCCACTCTTTATGTAGCGTTCCGTGCCTTTCACGTGAAAGTGTGGGCAGCTGAGGTCATAGCATTTTCTGTCCTCCAGTGAGGTTTGGTACATGTCAGGATGGAAAAACCTACATATTGATCCAAATCGACACTCACCTTTCCTAAGCATATTTAAACATTTTTTTGGATGTTGGTAACTGCATTCTAATCCTTTCTTATTACCAGCATATCTATGTCTGCATATGCCCTTTGCATAAAATTTGCATAAGTCTGTCCTGTTCTGAATTGCTCTATCGGGAACCGTCGTAGTGTCTGTACCTATCGAGCTGTCAGTGCTGTCTGTTACACTTTCTAGTTTACTGTCATCTACATCCGGGTCTACTGAGTCAGAGTTTACAACTTCCCGAGTTTCAGCCTCATTTCATCCCTGACTATAGCCTCCGCCCCTGGTATATTAGAATTATTGTTGTTCCTTTCCCACTCCTTCTGGATGGCTGGTAGGCTTCCAATAAACGGTGTTTTCCGGTCATGCGTCATGTTATCTAGAAGGTTTTTTAGGATATTCCAAGCTGGTAGGTCATTTTTACACACCCAGAGCAAGTGGCCAGCTCTCAGTGCCGTAGTGTTACTCACTCCTGTACAAGCCGAATGAAATCTATTCTTACAGATATAACATTCAATTCCCGTTGCCTTCGACTTTAAGGAGTTGTTACAGTGGCCACAAATTTGTTTATTTACTCCCATTTTGTCTTGTTTTGTTGTATATATCTATATATTTATAATATTATATGTATACCGTATATTTGTAACAATATACAGTGGTACCTCTCATAACGATCGCCCCAAAAGACGAACATTTTGGGTAACGAACGGCCCGATCGGTGTCAAATCGTCCCGTATGACGAATGCCGGTTTGAGTAACGTCAACACCACATGGTGGGGTCGCGCTGCTTCTTGCATATTCTTAGACGCCTCCGACGATGCACATAAATTATGTTGTTCTTGTTTAAAGATGCTAATGATGCTGGGATATAAAAGGGTGACTGCTGAGATGTTGCAAAGCATTGATGTTTTTGTAGGAAAAAAGAAATGAAATGTCTGATATACAACAAATGTCAAAAAGGTTCGTTCGGTGTTCGGCAGGTAGGCTGCTCCATTATAACAATCTTTCTTTGTTTCAAATGATGTCCATTTGTTTTGTAATTTTCATTTACGTCTCAATAATGGAGAAGCCTATCTTACATACACTGAATAAACCATTATGACATTTTTCCTTTCTTCAAATGTGTTCAATATTTATTTTTCATTTGTCTTATAGCAAAAGGTTTGTTCGGTGGTCGGCAGGTAGGCTGCTCCATGTTTCTTACATACAAAAAATGTAAATAATAAAAAAAAATGAAGAATTTTGAAAACCAGTACAAATGTCAAAAAGGTTCGTTCGGTGGTCTACAGGTCGGCTGCTCCATGTTTCTTAAATAAAAAAAAAAAACGAAAAATAAAAGAACTATTGAAACAATTTGAAAAATGGACAAATGCCATAAAGGTTCGTTCAGTGTTTGTCGGGTAGGCTGGCTCCATTATTGAGACGTAAGTGACAAATACAAAACAAATGGAACACATTTGAAACAAAGAAAGATTGTCATAATGGAGCAGCCTACCCGACAAATACTGAACGAACCTTTGTTATAACGAATATGAAAGACAAGGGCCGCTGGCTGGGTTAGTACTGCGTGAGCAACCATTTGTAGCACACGTGCCTCTGGCTCTCAAACACCTGTCCCACACGGTGTTGAAAGACTGCGCTCAGTTGGTGCAATTCAGACCCCTATTGTTTGAAGAACATAAGGGTCATAACATTGGTGAAGCTAGGCGCAATAAGGGCTTAACACAACGGTCGGATGCCAGTGATGCAGCACCTATGAGGATGATACAGCGAGCGTATCCAGTTGTAGCTCTGAGCCCCACCCTTGCCATCTCCAATTTATATAGATGATACATAGATGAATCGTTTTCTGCGTTCAATGATGACGCATCTGATACAAGTAGCATAGATGAACAGTGTTAGCGGCTTCCATGGTGGTGTTGTTCATTGATATTTTCAAAAATACCTGAATCTCTTCCTGACTGATGGACACTCTTTGAGGCTAGCTGAATCTCTTCCTGTGTGGGACCTTACAAAGCGATCTTTCAAGACTACCTTACAAATTGAGCTTTTCCTATAATCGTTTCAATACTACCTTATGCTTTACAAGCTTGGCTACATACCACCTACAAGTACTAAAGCCAAGGGTGCACATGAGTGCGTTATTTGCAAGCACACAGAACGATGAAACAGGAAACGAAAATCTATCTGTAGCTGGTGCAAGGAGAGCAAAGTCGCGCTGTGTACCATGGACTACTTCGTTGACTATTACGCACTTCCAAAGTACTGAGTGTGTAATACTGTGTGTTACTGTGTAAATAGTATGTGAAACTGTACATATTGTAATTTTAGTGAATTTTTACCACGTAATATTGTGACAATAAACATTTATTGTGGACACATTACTGACACATGTATCACAGTTTCATGGAAAATTATGAACATTCTACTGTATACATATTGTAAAGGTCACAAATATGCATCATATACGATAAAAGAAACAAATAAAACCGCATTGGAAATGCATAGAAAAAATATTTGAAAATATATTTGTGGCAACATGCAGTGCTTGAATGGCCTGCGCGACCGTGTCTGGGAGCTTCACACACGGGCGACCAGGCCCTGATGACGTCACAGCGCACCTTGTCCACGCCCTCACACCCAAAGTAAGTGGAATTTGGTAATTATTTTTACATAGACATGTTCAGGGACGGTAATTTATCATTTGCAAAGAAAAATTATATTTTGGGAACATTTGATGTAATGCACACTGGGGGAATTTCACAATAAACACAGTGCATCACACTGGTTACATGGGGCACACCTGTTTTGTATGACGTCCGTTTCACATGACGAACATGGAACGGATTAAAATTCGTTATGCGAGGTACCACTGTATATGTCTATTTGTTTCTACTGTATGGTCAGTACTTATCGCACGGTCGAGGGTGAGGGTCCCAGAGGCTGTACAGTTGACACGTTGTTGTTGTCCCAGGCCGTGGCTGGATGCCGTTAGTTGCCAGTTACCCGAGTTATAACACTGATAAATTAATTCGCCTGTATTAACATAAGGGATTTTCTGCTTTATTTCTGACTTGCAATAGTATTCACTTTCTCTATTACTAATTTCTCAATCCACTTTCCCATATTACACTTGTTGGAAACCAATTTGCTAGTAAGCACACACACACACACACACACACACACACACACACACACACACCACACACACACACCACACACACACACACATCATCCCTGATGTACAGGAATCGTAGCAGACGTGTGGAAACAGGCTAACATAGTTCCAATCTACAAAAGTGGCAGCAGGGAAGACCCCCTCAATTATAGACCTGTATCATTGACAAGTGTAATAGTGAAAGTATTGGAAAAGCTAATCAAAACTAAATGGGTAGAACACCTGGAGAGAAATGATATAATATCAGACAGACAGTATGGTTTTCGATCAGGAAGATCCTGTGTATCGAATTTACTCAGTTTCTATGATCGGGCCACAGAGATATTACAGGAAAGAGATGGCTGGGTTGACTGCATCTATCTGGACCTAAAAAAGGCTTTCGACAGAGTTCCACATAAGAGGTTGTTCTGGAAACTGGAAAATATTGGAGGGGTGACAGGTAAGCTTCTATCATGGATGAAAAATTTTCTGACTGATAGAAAAATGAGGGCAGTAATCAGAGGTAATGTATCGGAATGGAGAAATGTCACAAGTGGAGTACCACAGGGTTCAGTTCTTGCACCAGTGATGTTTATTGTGTACATAAATGATCTACCAGTTGGTATACAGAATTATATGAACATGTTTGCTGATGATGCTAAGATAATAGGAAGGATAAGAAATTTAGATGATTGTCATGCCCTTCAAGAAGACCTGGACAAAATAAGTATATGGAGCACCACTTGGCAAATGGAATTTAATGTTAATAAATGTCATGTTATGGAATGTGGAATAGGAGAACATAGACCCCACACAACCTATATATTATGTGAGAAATCTTTAAAGAATTCTGATAAAGAAAGAGATCTAGGAGTGGTTCTAGATAGAAAACTATCACCTGAGGACCACATTAAGAATATTGTGCAAGGAGCCTATGCAATGCTTTCTAACTTCAGAATTGCATTTAAATACATGGATGGCGATATACTAAAGAAATTGTTCATGACTTTTGTTAGGCCAAAGCTAGAATATGCAGCTGTTGTGTGGTGCCCATATCTTAAGAAGCACATCAACAAACTGGAAAAGGTGCAAAGACATGCTACTAAGTGGCTCCCAGAACTGAAGGGCAAGAGCTACGAGGAGAGGTTAGAAGCATTAAATATGCCAAAACTAGAAGACAGAAGAAAAAGAGGTGATATGATCACTACGTACAAAATAGTAACAGGAATTGATAAAATCGACAGGGAAGACTTCCTGAGACCTGGAACTTCAAGAACAAGAGGCCATAGATTTAAACTAGCTAAACACAGATGCCGAAGAAATATAAGAAAATTCACCTTCGCAAATAGAGTGGTAGACGGTTGGAACAAGTTAAGTGAGAAGGTGGTGGAGGCCAAGACCGTCAGTAGTTTCAAAGCGTTATATGACAAAGAGTGCTGGGAAGACGGGACACCACGAGCGTAGCTCTCATCCTGTAACTACACTTAGGTAATTACACTTAGGTAATTACACACACAGGTGACTTCAACTTGAAATCCATAGACTGGGAAGCATATGAAGCTAAAACAGAAGATTTTTGGACCTGTAAATTTGTAGACCTCATCCTGGAAACATTCTTGTATCAACATGTTAAACAAGCTACGAGGATGAGGGAAGGGGACGTTCCCTCCATGCTAGATTTGATATTTACCAGGAAGGAGGAAGAGATATTTGACATTCAGTACCTTCCTCCCTTGGGTAAAAGTGACCATGTCTTTTTGGGAATAAAGTATGCAATGCGTTATAAGCTGGAAGAAAATAAGGAGGTTGAAGCAGTTGAAAAACCAGACTTCAGGAGAGGACATTATGGTGACCTTAGAAATTTTTTTAGTGAGTATAATTGGACAGACTTGATGCTAGGCAAGGAAGTGAATGAGATGTATGGCAAGTTTTGTGAAATATATGATAAAGGCACAAAAAAATTTATACCAAAACAGAGATGCAGAACTAGGAAACAGGATTGGTTCAATAGAAATTGCGAGAGGGCTAGAGACCGAAAGACACAAAAATGGAATCAATACAGGAAGAGGCCGAACCCCCAAACATACCAGCGATACAAAGATGCGAGAAACAACTACACGGCAGTGAGGAGAGAGGCAGAAAGAAATTTTGAAAAAGGGATTGCGGACAAATGTAAAACAGAACCAGGTCTATTCTATAAATTCATAAACAACAAATTGCAGGTAAAGGATAATATTCAGAGGTTGAAAATGGGAAATAGATTCACGGAAGATGAAAAGGAAATGTGTGAAACACTAAACGAAAAGTTCCAAAGTGTGTTTGTACAAAATGAAATCAGATACAATAAGAATTCCAGAGAACAACATAGAACACATAGAGGTGTCTAGAGACGAAGTGGAAAAAATGCTCAAGGAGCTCGGTAAGAACAAAGCAGCTGGCCCAGATGGCGTTTCACCATGGGTTCTGAGAGAATGTACATCTGAGCTCAGCATTCCACTTCACCTGATCTTTCAGGCATCCCTGTGTACAGGAATCGTAGCAGACGGGTGGAAACAGGCTAACATAGTTCCAATCTACAAAAGTGGCAGCAGGGAAGACCCCCTCAATTATAGACCTGTATCATTGACAAGTGTAATAGTGAAAGTATTGGAAAAACTAATCAAAACTAAATGGGTAGAACACCTAGAGAGAAATGATATAATATCAGACAGACAGTATGGTTTTCGATCTGGAAGATCCTGTGTATCGAATTTACTCAGTTTCTATGATCGAGCCACAGAGATATTACAGGAAAGAGATGGTTGGGTTGACTGCATCTATCTGGACCTAAAAAAGGCTTTCGACAGAGTTCCACATAAGAGGTTGTTCTGGAAACTGGAAAATATTGGAGGGGTGACAGGTAAGCTTCTATCATGGATGAAAAATTTTCTGACTGATAGAAAAATGAGGGCAGTAATCAGAGGCATTGTATCGGAATGGAGAAATGTCACAAGTGGAGTACCACAGGGTTCAGTTTTTGCACCAGTGATGTTTATTGTGTACATAAATGATCTACCAGTTGGTATACAGAATTATATGAACATGTTTGCTGATGATGCTAAGATAATAGGAAGGATAAGAAATTTAGATGACTGTCATGCCCTTCAAGAAGACCTGGACAAAATAAGTATATGGAGCACCACTTGGCAAATGGAATTTAATGTTAATAAATGTCATGTTATGGAATGTGGAATAGGAGAACATAGACCCCACACAACCTATATATTATGTGAGAAATCTTTAAAGAATTCTGATAAAGAAAGAGATCTAGGAGTGGTTCTAGATAGAAAACTATCACCTGAGGACCACATAAAGAATATTGTGCAAGGAGCCTATGCTATGCTTTCTAACTTCAGAATTGCATTTAAATACATGGATGGCGATATACTAAAGAAATTGTTCATGACTTTTGTTAGGCCAAAGCTAGAATATGCAGCTGTTGTGTGGTGCCCATATCTTAAGAAGCACATCAACAAACTGGAAAAGGTGCAAAGACATGCTACTAAGTGGCTCCCAGAACTGAAGGGCAAGAGCTACGAGGAGAGGTTAGAAGCATTAAATATGCCAAAACTAGAAGACAGAAGAAAAAGAGGTGATATGATCACTACATACAAAATAGTAACAGGAATTGATAAAATCGACAGGGAAGACTTCCTGAGACCTGGAATTTCAAGAACAAGAGGTCATAGATTTAAACTAGCTAAACACAGATGCCGAAGAAATATAAGAAAATTCACCTTCGCAAATAGAGTGGTAGACGGTTGGAACAAGTTAAGTGAGAAGGTGGTGGAGGCCAAGACCGTCAGTAGTTTCAAAGCGTTATATGACAAAGAGTGCTGGGAAGACAGGACACCACGAACGTAGCTCTCATCCTGTAACTACACTTAGGTAATTACACTTAGGTAATTACACACACAGTGGGCACACGGGACGTGGGTCTATGGGGTGGGTTCTGGCACCACGAGGTGGACTCCACACAAAATTCACTTGTTATTTCCTTAAAGCACAAAAGTCAGATGGCAATCACTATGGTATATTGTTTAATAAGTTGAGATGCACTTTATGAGATATCTGACTGTGTTTAATTCCTGTATCACTGAAATATTCCGAGATATATTGTTTTTCACAGAGCTCGTGCTCATGTGTGCTTCCCCTCCCCACACGTCTACATCCAATGACCTATGACATCTACAGACCTATGAACGGCTTGCTATGTGGCCCAGAACAGCCAAGTAAATTGGTTGCAAACAGCAGGGCATGTGGCCGAGTAAAAAGCCTGGAATGTGAACCAGAAATAGCCGAGCACATGGACCAGAAACAGCTGAACACATAGTCCCCAGATCAGCTGGACATATGGTCCCTAGAAATAGCTGGACACATGGCTCCCAGAAACAGTTGGACACATGGCCCCAGAAACAGCTGGACACATGGCCCCCAGAAACAGCTGGACACATGGCCCCTAGAAACAGCTGGATACATGGCCCCTAGAAACAGCTGGACACATGGCTCCCAGAAACAGTTGGACACATGGCCCCAGAAACAGCTGGACACATGGCCCCAGAAACAGCTGGACACATGGTCCCCAGAAACAGCTGGACACATGGCCGCTAGAAACAGCTGGACATGTGGCCCACAGAAACAGCTGGACATATGGTCCACAGAAACAGCTGGACACATGGCCCCAGAAACAGCTGGACACATGGCCCCAGAAACAGCTGGACGCATGGTCCACAGAAACAGCTGGACACATGGTCCCCAGAAACAGCTGGACACATGGCCCCTAGAAACAGCTGGACACATGGCCCCAGAAACAGCTGGACGCATGGTCCACAGAAACAGCTGGACACATGGCCCCAGAAACAGCTGGACACATGGCCCCAGAAACAGCTGGACACATGGTCCACAGAAACAGCTGGACACATGGCCCCAGAAACAGCTGGACGCATGGTCCACAGAAACAGCTGGACACATGGCCCCAGAAACAGCTGGACACATGGCCCCAGAAACAGCTGGACACATGGTCCCCAGAAACAGCTGGACACATGGCCCCAGAAACAGCTGGGCACATGGCCCCAGAAACAGCTGGACACATGGTCCACAGAAACAGCTGGACACATGGCCCCAGAAACAGCTGGACGCATGGTCCACAGAAACAGCTGGACACATGGCCCCCAGAAACAGCTGGACACATGGCCCCAGAAACAGCTGGACGCATGGTCCACAGAAACAGCTGGACACATGGCCCCCAGAAACAGCTGGATGCATGGTCCACAGAAACAGCTGGACACATGGCTCACAGAAACAGCTGGACGCATGGTCCACAGAAACAGCTGGACACATGGCCCCCAGAAACAGCTGGATGCATGGTCCACAGAAACAGCTGGACACATGGCTCACAGAAACAGCTGGACGCATGGTCCACAGAAACAGCTGGACACATGGCCCACAGAAACAAAATGGGTGAAGCCTATGGTTGTAGGAAGGTCAGATGAAGAATGACCAGCATTAAAGCTGGAATATTTCATGGAAAAATGAATGGATGCATCTACCAAATGTCAGAAGAGCAAGCAGTATTATAGGATTTTGCTGCATAATATGTATTTATACAAAAAGCATAGCTGCACACAGTTGAGTCAGGTAAAATACCAACAGGGGCCACCAGAAGGCCCCAACTAATGGAAACACTGCAAAGGAAACTCCAAAACATGGGAACCAGGAACTTCCCCTCCGAAAGCAGTAGCCTAGATGCACGAGACATATATTTTGTACGTGCTCACTGAATCCCATATCTGAAACCTACAGTAGGGAAAGGTTAAGGTAAACAAGGCCTAAACTAAAAGAAAACTGCAAGGCATTTCTACACCCTAATGCAAAATATATAACCAAGAAGATCAAGAATAGAGTTACCTGACAAGAGACTTGTGAATGGGATCTGTATATGAATGAAAAAATGCACAGCCCCAAAAAATCAGGGAGGGGACAGAGTCCTTACTATATGAAGTATAGTACTTAGCACACCAGGTATAAATGGGGCAGAAAGAGCTAGAGCTAACTTCCATGTAATCATTGATAGGCGAGAACCAAACTAAAGAGAATGATGACCATGCTAAATGCTATCTATCAGCCTCAGGAAGGTAATTACTGATACCAAGCTAAAATGCAAAGAAATTACCTAATGCACACAAACAACTAAGCACCATGCCATGAAGCAAACATGAAACAATGGAACCCTCTAAGCAAAGACAAAAGCTTCAGGGAAAACATGCTTATTTAACTGGAGAGAACACTGCAGAGCTGTGTGTCAAGTATGGATTGTTCTAGAAATATAGTAAAGTTAGCCAGCTTCTCCAATCCTGTAGTGTGTCCTGACTACCACTTGGAGGCTAACCTTCTATTCCCAATTATCACATGGAGAAAGTGTTGAGAGTTAATGTGTAATATTTTATTGTGTGTCATAGCAAGTGGGGTCCCTCAAGGACAAGAATTAGCCAAACTCTGCCATTCACAACACCCCACAATTAAACTGTGACGTAACATCATTTGAAAAGTTTCTCATGGCAGAGGGACTAAAGGTGATGCACTTGAGCACAGTCCTGGATGAGTCCTTGAGCATAAGTCCTGGGTGGAGTCATACTCGGGCAAGCGGGATCAATCGATGGGGTCCAACTCGGACAAGGACAAAAAAACCGGCGTTGAATGTAATGAAACACCATTTTCTGGATGAGACCCGGAACCTCCCCGGAGCTATACCAGGCTGATATGCTAATGTCAGACTTTGGCATCAGTCATGTGTATGGAGTTCTTAGGGCCTACTGGGAGCCAAGGCCAGAACCTGGCCCCCCTCAGAGAGGCAAGGGGAGCAATGGCCTATAGAAACCCCCATGTGGTTGGAAGCATTCTATGTCTGCCACCGACCAGGTCCAACAAGCTCCGGGAAGCCTCCGGGTCTCACCCAGAAAATGGCGTTTCATTACATTCAACGCTGGTTCTTTTGTCCTTGTCTGAGTTGGACCCCATCGATTGATCCCACTTGCCCGAGTATGACTTCACCCAGGACTTATGCTCAAGGACTCGTCCAAGACTGTGCTCAAGTGCATCACCTTTAGTCCGAGGAGAGGCTACGAGAATTAAACCTCACTTTGCTGGAAGGCAGAAGAGTTAGGGGGGACATGATCACCACATTCAAGATTCTCAAGGGAATTTATAGGGTAGATAAAGACAGGCTATTTAACACTAGGGGCACATGCACTAGGGGACACAGGTGGAAACTGAGTGCCCAAATGAGCCACAGAGATGTTAGAAAGAACTTTTTTAGTGTCAGAGTGGTTGACAAATGGAATGCATTAGGAAGTGATGTGGTGGAGGCTGATTCCATACTCAGTTTCAAGTGTAGATATGATAGAGCCCAATAGACTCAGGAACCTGAACACCTGTTGATTGACGGTTGAGAGGCGGGACCAAAGAGCCAGAGCTCAACCCCCACAAGCACAATTAGGTGAGTACTTCCAAAAAGGTAAGCGTCCCAAAACAAACCCCTATTCTGGTTAAAATTGCTACCAAAAGCCGAATTAGTGGATAGAACTCCCCCAACAGAAAACAAGCAAACTAGTATGACATCACACACGTCACCGCGCTGCTCTCTGTGCAGTTCCCCCCTCCCCGGGAGGGGGAAGGGGGAGCCCCAGACCTATCACGCCGGCTATCCACCCATCAGTTCTGAGGCTGGATGTCAAAGCACGCAAAAAATGCCGACCGGAGGGAGGGAGGGTTGCTGGGGAGCCACCGGGTTTCACCCAGAAAATGGCGTTTCATTACATTCAACGCTGGTTTTCTGGGGGGAGCCCCGTTGGCTACCCGGAGCTAGCAACCCACAGAGGAAGGTCTAAAGGACGTATCCGGGAAGCAGTCACCACTCACACCTCAACACGAAGCAAGACAACGAGCTGCAACTGCCAACCCAAAGCGACACAGTCCCGATCAGGCCCAAGGACGTGAACAAGGCAACGAGCAGCCAGGACCCAGTTCGACCGCCAAAACCCCCACCCGAAAGTCCGCCCAAGACAGTCCCAAGGAACGGCAGCAAGAGCCACGAACTTGCGAACGCCACGGGCATGGGGAGAGGCCGTAGGCCGGCCAGCCTTAATAACCCTGCGGACTACCAGGGAGACCCGCACCTCCGAACAGGAAAGAAGGGAAACTGGATCAACTCAAGAGGGGGCTGGCTGGCCAACCGAGCGGACAGCACACTGGACATGTGATCCTGTGGTCCCGGGTTTGATCCCGGGTGCCGGCGAGAAACGATGGGCAGAGTTTCTTTCACCCTATGCCCCTGTTACCAAGCAGTAAAATAGGTACCTGGGTGTTAGTCAGCTGTCACAGGCTGCTTCCTGGGGGTGGAGGCCTGGACAAGGACCGGGCCGCGGGGACACTAAAGCCCTGAAATCAACTCAAGATAAGTGTGTCCATGGACACAGAAGCTGAAGCTGTGGTGCGCCAAAACCGGCGGAGAGCCACAACCGGGCACAAAACCTGAAGCATCTCCGGCCAAACCAACATGGCATCAACAACCCAGGGACCCCCTCCGGAAAGCAGCAGTCACATTATACGCCAGAAAAGAAGGAGAAGGTCGCAGAGGAACAAAACGATCGCCCCGAGCAAAGAAGCAGAAAACCCCAGTGCCGCAGGAGAGCACGAAGCTCACCAACCCAACCCACTGAGGCCAACGCCAACAGGAAAAGAGCCCCTGAGACACCATCCGGAACTGAAGGGACCACAAGAACCGAGGAGAAAAGAGAGAGCACCCAGTCCCACAACCAGGATGGCTCAGATGGCGCATGAGCAGGCCGGAGGTGAACCAAGGCACGAGACAGTGTACGGAACGGCGCAGAAGTAACATCAACACCGAACGCAAGCGGAAGAGGCTCCGCCAGCGCAGAACGAAACGAGGCGACAGTATGCGGCAAAATGACAGCCCCAAACCTACATAAGAGGAGGACAAGTCCACGCCAACAACACACCAGTGGTGTGGGGGGGCCTGGTACCCTGGTGGATGGCGCACAGGACTCGTAATTCTGTGGCGCGGGTTCGATTCCCACACCAGGCAGAAACAAATGGGCTAAGTTTCTTTCACTCTGAATGCCCTTGTTACCTAGCAGTAAATAGGTACCTGGGAGTTAGTCAGCTGTCACGGGTTGCTTCCTGGGTGTGTGTGTGTGTGTGTGGTGTGGTGTGGAAAAAAAAAGTAGTTAGTAAATAGTTGATTGACAGTTGAGAGACGGGCCGAAAGAGCAAAGCTCAACCCCCGTAAACACAACTAGGTGAATACACCGCCACCGAAGAAGGGACAGAAGGAAAAAGGAAGGACCACCAAAATGCCCCACACTGCCACCAAGAAGCACACAGGTGGGACACCAGCAATGAAGCCACCCGACCACCAACAGAAGGCGAGACTTGAGGCAGAGCCGAACGAGCCGAGGAAGAGGTGGAGCAGCAGGAAGACCACGGGTGCGATCGAGCAGGCAGAGCCGGAAACCCGAGCCGGCAAAGAAGGAGATAGAATGTCTGCTGTACCGAAAAAAGTCCTAACGCCAGCGAGCCGCCAGGAGGGTGGAGACCAAGACCCCGACAGACTCCAGAGAAGGGATGCCGCGAGACTCTGAAATGCCAACAGGACGGGAAAGTCAAGAACCAGAATCGAAACACAGCAACTGGAGCCAAAAGGCACAAACAAAACACACAACATGGAGGACAAAAGGAAGCTGAGGAACGAAGAAGGTAGGCAGCAAACGGGAACGAAGGGACAGGACCAATACCAAAATCCGCTGGACATGTCCCACATGCCCCAAGAGACCGAAAATCCAGAGGGGACATGACCACCAACACATGGGGCACATGTAATGGGGCAACAAGGTGAACTGAACACCCAAATGAGCTGTATAAAAGATAGAAGCATACTAGTGTCAGCAGGAGACAATAGGAATGCATGAGGAAGGGATGTGGCGGAGGCCAACCCCACACCCAGCATCAAGTGCAGATAAGAGCCCAGTAGGCTCCGGAACCTGAACAGAAATCGAATGACAGGCGAGAGGCGAGAAGAAGAGCCAAAGCTCGTCCCCAGCAAGCACAACTAGGTGAGGACAACGAGGATAGTACAGAGAATCCAATGAACATGGAAAAGCTAAGCCCGGTACAGCAAGGAATGAGGGATCCAGAAAAATCATGGGAACAAAGAACCCAAACAAGGAAGACCCCAGAAAGAAGCAAGGAAGGGCCAAACAAAATGCCACGACCATACACAGCTGCAGTATCAAAACCGCAGCAAAACATCACCACATTCTCAGAGGAATTGACAGGGTAGATAAACTGTGTAACACGAGTGGCACGCAAACAAGGGGACACAGGTGGAAACCGAGTACCCAAATGAGCCACAGGGACGTTAGAAAGAACTCATTCAGTGTAAGTTGTAAACAGATGGAACGCATTAGGCAGTGATGTGGAGGAAGCTGACCCCATACACAGTTTCAAATGTATAGACGATAGAGCCCAGGAGGCTCAGGAATCCATACGTCAGTTAATTGACAGTTGAGAGGCGGGACCAAAGAACCAGAGCTCAACCCTGCAAGCACAATTAGGTGAGCACAAGTAGGTGAGTACATAACACCCTAGACACAGGAACATGTACCACGGAACAGGCACCTCCACCCTAGCACCTCGGAACAAGGTGGAGCCGGGGCCCCAAACTCAAGCATGGTTGGACACCCATAGGAGAGCGGCAGGAGCCGCTTCGTATGGGCCAAGAGGCCTCCTGCAGTCACCCGTGAACTGACGAGTGAACTGGGTGGTTATAAACAAGAGCTGCCACGTATGGGCCAATAGCTGCAGACACCCCTGTTTGTATGTTCTATGTTCTCAAGTACGTATGTACACCCTTTCGTACCCCCAAAAACAAAACAGCGTCTGGATGAAGGAGATGCCAGACCGCACCAACTCACCTGCAGAACATAGGCATGGAAGGATCATGACAAGTCTATGAGAATGGAGCCACCGGAGGCAGCCAGGGTATCGTGCACACGTAGCTGAGAAAACCGGGACCACCACCTGCGGAAGCAGGCCAGAGCCGCTCATGCAGAAGAGGAGAGGAGCGGCGAAGGAGGCACCCCACCACCCAAAACGTAGGGAAAACCCTGCAACCTCCCCATAGCGGCACTTCAGAACACCCCCAACGGGGCACGAACTGGAGAAAGAAGAGCGAGAGGCGAAGCACCCGAGAGAAAATGGACGCAGAACACCAGCACATATGCACACCACTCGGAACCAAAACAAACTCCCACGGCGTATGTGCAGGACACGAAAAAAAAGTAGCCCAACGGGTTGGGCTACTCTTTTTCAACAACAGAGCAGAAAGGAGCCCAACGGAACATATATCGAGTGATTCGCTTAACAGGCCAACTCATGGGAACAGAAGCCAAAAAGAAGTAAGCAACGACCCACATAGCCGGCTCATGTAGGGAAAACAATGAACCGAATCTGAACCCAAGCGGGCTACCAGTAGCCCAACAGGGCTACGAGTAGCCCAAACCGGCATCCCGGACCAGGAGAACGGAAGGAAAATGAGCAGCACCGAGACACAGCACGAAGAGAAGAGACATGAGCATAAGAATGAGACAGGGCCAAAAATCCGGAAGAGGACCAACACCCCCTAGAAAGGACCAGATGGAAGCTTCACCGAAAGACCACAGACGTTCCAATAATACGGGAAGGAGCAAAAACTGTCCCGAACCTCCGAGAACACATGGAAGCAAGCACAAATGACGAAGGCACAGAAAAGCCCAGTCGCACCCGAGATCAAAAGTCATGCAGAACCCCAAGAAGAGGGGAACATGATGGAGAAGACCCGTCCCAAGAAAAAAAAAGAGGCGAAGAAAGGAGAAGAGCACCAACCGACAAGACGGAAGCAACGGGCTTAACCCTTTAAATGCGCGGCCTATAAATATGACCCCCCCCCCCCCCCCGTGCGCACGAAATGAAACCTCGGAAAAAATTATTTTTTCTTCTGAAAGTGTCAAAAACCCCTCCCTGTATATGGGTATAGCAACGGAAGTTCGAAATTGTACTTACTTTGACTGCTATCGGGTCCGAAAGGTGGGGTGTGACGTCATCATTCCCCGTGCGCC
Organism: Procambarus clarkii; assembly: GCF_040958095.1. Lineage (NCBI taxonomy): Eukaryota > Metazoa > Arthropoda > Malacostraca > Decapoda > Cambaridae > Procambarus > Procambarus clarkii. The sequence continues at coordinate 1,773,017 of NC_091162.1, read as the reverse complement.
AGAGCAGTATGCTCCTGGGGCCGGTGGGGCGCCCGGGGCGGGGCACACGAGTTGCCGCGAATATATTTTTTTTTCATTTTTTTGCGCACAGTTCCATATACATTTTATTTGTTTTTACGTGCTAATCCTATGTATAATGAACACGTACACTATATTATGGTAGTAAAACATCTGTACTGTCTGAGGACATTGTGTTACGTGCATGACACTTGTGTACACATATGTTGCACATATTTACCATGTATCATGCTAATTTATGTATATACAATCTATTTACAGACTATACACTGTCACACACTATATACATTCACCATCAACACATTCAGAACATCACGAGTGTGAGCTGTCACACCCAGCCAGCCCTCCCAGGCCACTTCTCCAACATTGTATTCAGCAACATTACTCCTCCAAATCATACAATTATTTACACCAATGTTTCATGTTCATTTATGTATATTTACAACATATGTACACACTATACACTGCCACACACTATATACATTCACCATCAACACATTCAGAACATCGCAAGTGTGAGCAGCCACACCCAGCCAGCCCTCCCTCACTCCAACATCTAACTCGCCAACATTGCTCCTCCCACCATTCTGTTATTGTTCTTATTACACTAATTACGCATGTTATATATACCTATCTACATGTTTTATTTACCAGAACTATGCAAGTAAGCCGGTATTGTGTCCAAACAGTACAGTGGCCACCATACACTGCATGACAAATCACACAGCAGACGACACCACGGTTACGACATCACCTCCCTCACCAAAATAGTTCCTCACAACATACTCCTGGTGCTGTTATTACACTATTCACACACACTGTTATCTTGAGGTTATCTTGAGATGATTATGGGGCCCGTGTCCCCGCGGACTGGAACTCGACCAGGCCTCCACCCCCAGGAAGCAGCCCGTGACAGCTGACTAACACCTAGGTACCTATTTTACTGCTAGGTAACAGGGGCATAGGGTGAAAGAAACTCTGCCCATTGTTTCTCGCCGGCGCCTGGGATCGAACCCGGGACCACAGGATCACAAGTCCAGCGTGCTGTCCGCTCGGCCGACCTGCTCCCTGTATATACCCATGTACATGTGTGTTCGCCATAGCGAACCACGAAGCTAGCTAGTATGGTGAGCAAAACAAGAGTTACTGCCAAACAGTGAGGCTACCTCAATTCTCTCCCTTCCTCACCAAAATTCCTCCTTCCTACGCACAACGCTAATTATAGCCACAATCCTGGTCACTAATACCTGTAAATGAATAACTGACCACAAGTTTATTTTGAAAAGGAACCTAAAAAGTCATTTGAAGATTCCTAGATGGACGAAATAATGCTGTGGTGCTGTAGCTAGCGCTGTGAACATCGTGAACAGCATTGAATCACTGATATTTGAACATTGTACCCAGTCATTATCACACTCGGGGTCTTCTATAATACTATCATGGTTAAATAAAACAGATTATATATATATTTTGACAATATTAGGCGATGCTGTGGTCACACGCTGAACAGCAGTGCTGTGCGCTCATGCTGCGAGCGCCAGCCTTGGTTGCTCACTCACTACTGAGGCTCTGACACCTGGCAATGTGGACCATGATTTTTTTTAAAGATGGCGTCTGTTTACAAGAGCCCTGAGGAAGCTGATGTGAACCCCATGTAGCCGCGGGAGTTTTGGATGGAATGTGAAAAATAAAAACACCCGGAGGCGTGTTGCGCACCCGAAGCCTGGGCCTGCAGGCGCGTTGCGCAGTTAAAGGGTTAATGGACAAGGAACCGAGCCCGGGGAGAGGCCGACGCCCAACAACTTGTGCGGAGAGTGGGGAAAGAAAAACCCTACTCCGCACAACTGCAAGCCCCGCCCAGAGGGTACAAAAACCCCGGCGGGGTCCAACGGGACCTGAGGCTCCCCCAAGCCCTGGGAACCCACATGGCAGGCCCCGGGGCCAAGCTGTCCCCCCAAAGCCCCCAACCTCTCAAGAAAAAGCCGGGGTAGCAATGAAAATCACTAAGGAAGGGAGCCCTCTAGCAGACTCATACAACACGGCTGGAGGAACAGGCTCGAATGCCCCCGTCACTGTTTAAAATGATCTACCAGTTGGTATACAGAATTATATGAACATGTTTGCTGATGATGCTAAGATAATAGGAAGGATAAGAAACTTAGATGATTGTCATGCCTTTCAAGATGACCTGGACAAAATAAGTATATGGAGTACCACTTGGGAAATGGAATTTAATGTTAATAAATGCCATGTTATGGAATGTGGAATAGGAGAACATAGACCCCACATAACTTATATATTATGTGAGAAATCTTTAAAGAATTCTGATAAAGAAAGAGATCTAGGGGTGGTTCTAGATAGAAAACTATTACCTGAGGACCACATAAAAAATATTGTGCGAGGAGCCTATGCCATGCTTTCTAACATTAGAATTGCTTTTAAATACATAGATGGCGATATACTAAAGAAATTGTTCATGACTTTTGTTAGGCCAAAGCTAGAATATGCAGCGGTTGTGTGGTGCCCATATCTAAAGAAGCACATCAACAAACTGGAAAAGATGCAAAGACATGCTACTAAGTGGCTCCCAGAACTGAAGGGCAAGAGCTACAAGGAGAGGTTAGAGACATTAAATATGCCAAAACTAGAAGACAGAAGAAAAAGAGGCGATATGATCACTACATACAAATTAGTAACAGGAATTGATAAAATCGAAAGGGAAGATTTCCCGAGACCTGGAACTTTAAGAACAAGAGGTCATAGATTTAACCCTTAAACCACGCAAATCATATATATATGATATCAGTGACAAAACCGAAACCGCGCAAATCATATATATATATGATTTCGTGTCTAGCACTATAATTTAAATGCCCCGCCTGGGATAGGGGCAGCTACAGTACAGCCACGACCGATAGTTGCCAGATGCCACCTAGAAAAAAAATCCAGGCCAACATTCTTGGGTGTTATAGCGTCAGTATTGAGAAAGCCACCAAGGCTGGCGCACGCAGCACGAGCTCACAGCACCGCTGTTCAGCTTGTGACCATAGCATCGCCTACAAATGCCATAATATATATGATACTGCTATTATTTAGCAGTTGTAGTATTACTGAAGCCCCCTGACTGATAAAACTGACCAGGATTCTGATAATAGCAGGATTGTGGTGATATTTAGCACTGTGCTCCATGGAGGGAGGAGTAATGCTGTGGGAGGGAGGGTGGTGGCGTTGTCTTCTGACTGTGTGTGGCCACCATTTATTGACTGCTCTCACCATACCAGCTTAGTGGTTCGCTATGCTGAACACAAATGTAGATACTTATATATAACGTGTGTATAGAGTGAGATAACAGCGAGAGGTGTAGGTTGGGAGCCGCCATTTTGGTGAGGGAGGAGCGTCGTCTGCACAACTTGTCATGTTGTTTACTGATGGCCACTATGGTCTTTGGGCACCATACCAGCTTATTTGTACAGGTATGGTGAATAAAACAGGTAGATACTTATATATAATGTGTGTATATAGCGTAATAACACCACAAACAATATTGTTGGAGGACAAATATTAGTGCGTCTGGCCTTGATGGCGGCCGCCATCAGCTGACTGTGAGCAGCTACGTCTTTGTGCCTTTACTCACCATACAAGCTTCGATGTACAGTTATGGTGAACAAAACATGTAAATACGTATATATAAAGTCTGTGTATAGTGAATAAATGCAAAAACAGTATTGTGGGAGGAGAATGAGAGCGAGTGAGGTGGTGTTGAGGGAGGGAGTGGCAGTGAGTGGCTCGCTAGTGTGTGGCGGTCACTCCTCGTTGCTTTTTTCACTCACAAGACCAACTTAGTAGTTTGTTATGGTGAACAAAACATGCAGATACTTATACATAACCTGTGTATATAGTGTAACAACAGCAAAACTATTTGTTCATTGTTTTATGAACATAATAATTGAATCACTAATATGCACACCATAATTTTGAGTACAGTGATGGTTCACACATTTTATTATATAAATATACCACAATTCACTGTATGGAATAATATTACTGCAAAAAAACAAGAAAAAATCAATCAGAGACATTGAAATAATTAGGTAATAATATATTTGTGGCAACTGCCGTCTGACAGCTTGGGCGGAGTAGACCTCGTCTGGCGAAGGCTCTGCCAACGCCCCTTTGTTGCCACACTTCCCTACCCTATTGCAGCTAAAATATGACACCTACGATTTTTTTGTTATTTTTTCCGTGATCAGGGAACAAAAATGAACACTTCTATAAGACGAAAGAATTTTTTTGATTTTTGTTGTTGTGCCTGTGGGTGTGAATTCCATTTGGGCCCCTAGCGGTTTGAGGGTTAAACTAGTTAAACACAGATGCCGAAGAAATATAAGAAAATTCACTTTCGCAAACAGAGTGGTAGACGGTTGGAACAAGTTAGGTGAGAAGGTGGTGGCGGCCAAGACCGTCAGTAGTTTCAAAGCGTTATATGACAAATCGTGCTGGGAAGACGGGACACCATGAGCGTAGCTCTCATCCTGTAACTACACTTAGGTAATTACAAGACCCGGCCAGGTCCGAACCTAGGAGGGAACCAGATGGGACCTTCACCAGGAACACGAACCCGGCTGGCTGGGAAAGCACCAAACCCCTGGTGAGCAGACACGTGGACTGACTGGGAGCACAAACCAGCCAGTCATTGAGGTAAGCTAGCACCCGAATACCTAACATACGCAGACGGGCCACCATGACCTGGGTAAGGCATGTGAGCACGCGAGGTGCCCAGTTAAATCCAAATGGGAGACAACGAAAGCAATAACGCTGACATCCTACAACAAAACCGAGCCAGTCCCTGATCTCCGGATGAATTGGGACATGCCAATAGGCTTCCTGAGGTCCAGGGACTCCATCCAAGTGTCTGGCTCCAATATAAGCTGGACCTGGTACAGAGTAGTCATCTGAAAGAAGGGGCAAGAAACCCAAGAGTTCAGACGGGACAAGTCCAGAATGAACCGCTGGTCCACATAGTCCCTTTTCTTAGCCGGAAACAGTTGGGACACCCACCTGAGAGATGTCGTCGTTTCGACCACACCCAAGTGCACCTACTCCAAGACGACCTGACAGAGCGCAGGAGAAGAGACCTGTCTTGCCAGCTCAGAACTCCCCTGAAGTAAGAGGAGCTACCCAATGCCACCTCAGGCTGCGAGAAATAACCCGAAAAACCGAAAAATCGTGAGACCAGGCATGAGAGAACAGAGCCTCCCCCCCCTCCAGTGCCCTGTCAATGGGGTGAACCACGAAAGGGCCGACGCCCCCTTACGAGGACCCGACCTGCACACAGAAAGATTCCCGCACCGACCAGACACAGATGATTCTGAAGGAGGCACAGGCACTGAACATGGCACCAGTGACCTACCCCGATGAGTGGAACCCCGAGCCCTGGCACGATCCCTCTGGGAAGAACCCACCCGGGACCCCAGGAGTACCAACAAGTCGGACATCGGACAACAGCTAGAATAAGCCGAATGCACATACTTCTCGACCGCAGAGTCCGCAAACAGTAAAGGACAAAAGGGCGAATACAACCAAAGAGCCAAGGCCTAAGCGGATTTCAAGGAGGAAGCGAGCACAACCTGTCAACATGCGAGACGCGCAGCGAAAAACCGCGACAGCACATCCCGCGGGATCGGCGAAAACAGCTTCAAAAGTGCAGACAGCGCACGATCAGCTGTGACCAAGGCACCAAACCCAGGAACAGCCCCAAGAGTCTCAACATCCACCGCAAGGCAATCCAAAGAAAGCTCCAGGAGGGAAAAGAAAAGCAAGACTGAAGCCAGCAAGCCACGAGCGCGCAAGTCATCAGGCACAAGCACAGCCAACAAGGAAGGAACCTGCACGTGAAGCTGAATCGTACCAACATCCTGCAGAAAGGCAGAAGCGAAAAGACACTCATTGTGGTGCTCAAAGTCGCTTCCCAGGTAAACCTGGACCACAGTCAAGGCCTCGTGCCACTCAAGCATGCGGGCACGACAGAAAGCGCCCCAAGCATCCAACGACAACAACGGGCAGTCTGCAAGCCAGGACGATTCCAGAACCTCATAATGAACGCAGTAGGGAGACAAAGACTTAAACCTGAAGGAAGTCGGATCTATTATAGAGGCATATTCTGTAATTACCTAAGTGTAATTACCTAAGTGTAGTTACAGGATGAGAGCTACGCTCGTGGCGTCCCGTCTTCCCAGCACTCTGTCATATAACGCTTTGAAACTACTGACGGTCTTGGCCTCCACCACCTTTTCACCTAACTTGTTCCAACCGTCTACCACTCTGTTTGCGAAAGTGAATTTTCTTATATTTCTTCGGCATCTGTGTTTAGCTAGTTTATATCTATGACCTCTTGTTCTTAAAGTTCCAGGTCTCAGGAAATCTTCCCTATCGATTTTATCAATTCCTGTTACTATTTTGTATGTAGTGATCATATCACCTCTTTTTCTTCTGTCTTCTAGTTTTGGCATATTTAATGCCTATTTAATTTAATGCCATATTTAATAGTGTTGCGCAGGAGGTAAGCTGCAATGGCCACCCGCACCTCAGTAGGCGAGACACGGGAAGCTGAAAACCTCCGAAAGGATGGAACCAAAGGATCCATAGGGCCACGGAACTGAACCCGGGGAGGACCCAAACCCAAATCCAACTCGTACGCAGATGGGGGAATGGAAAACCCCACTCCTTGTAACAGTAGGCCTTGCTCTGAGGATCAGAAAACCCAGGTGGGGACCAATGGGGTCCAATGGGGCCCAAGGCCCCCAAGTCAGCTTTTCCCCAACCCCGGGAACCTCCACGTCAGGCCCTGGGGGCGAGTCATCCCCTAAAGACCCGGCTTCACAAGAAAAAGCCGGGGTGGCCAAAATAGCAGGAAGAGAGAGGGCCCACTGGTCAGACCCCAAAGCTACGGCTGGAGGAACAGATTCGAATGCCTCCGTCGCCACTCAAGAAGGGGCAACCCCTGAAAGTCGTCGTTTCATCGACGATGTTTCCCGAGACTTGTCGAAACTGAGTCTCGGAAACCTCTAAACCCGGGCCCCAACCCTGAAGCCCTCAGACACTTAGGAGCCAGAAACAAGGGGAGGGGGAGTGAACAGAATGAACCACAGCAGGGGAAGAACGAGGGAGAGCGGACCGAACCGAGGCCAACACGACCAACACTCCTAAGTCCGAGTCCCTATAAGTAAAGCCAGGCAGCCTTGGGGCATCCAGGGAAGCAACTAACCGAGCACGTTGCAGCAACCTAAACCGAGCCTGCAATGTGCGAATCGCATGCACCTGAATAATGTCATCAGTAGATTGGACGAATTGAGTCAAAAACAAGCAACAATGCTCGCAGGACTCCGGGTCAAAGGTGTCACTGACCCAACAGGCAGCATGATGGAGACAAAAACAATGAGTCACCCCTGAGACAAGGGGACAGAGTAACCCTCAAACTTGCACAAAGCGAGAGGGGACACAGGGGTCACATCCATCGGACCCGTGTGCCCCCCGCGGGGTTTCCCAAGGACCATAGACTGGTATCGCTAAGGGTAAGCCCAGGCAGGGTACTGCTAACCGGTGCCCAAGCTACCAAACAAACTGCTTATGCTGAACCCCCTTTGTCCACTCTTGAGGGCAAAGCAGGGGGGTTTACCACCAAACAGAAGGTCAAACCCTAACATAACAGGGAAAGGGACACCAAGGCAGACCCCCACCAGGCAAAAACAAATGGAAAAAAAAACTCACAAGAGGACAGCGTACCCAGAAGGAACAGAGCCGGCCGCTGTTATAGGTGAAAACTAGCTGTGCAGTACCCGGCGCCCCTACCAGTGCTAAACTACCACTTACCCCAAGGTAGACAAGGGGTGGAATCCCCCTCTCCCAAAACACTCCAAGGGCAGTCAATTGCTGAGCAGCAAAAGACCAACAAAGATAGACCCAAGGTGACTGTGGAAGATAACCCCAAGCCCCTAGGGCAGCACTTACAGGGTACTCAGGAAAGGTAACCCTAAGCACGTGCATTCCGAGCACCTGTGAAAATTACTCCCAGCTCGCAAGCCACCATAAGAGCAGAACTGAACCAAAGCCCAGCACAACACAAGAATCTGGAGCTGGAGCCACACAACCATGCCGTATCACATCAGCCGAAGAATTGGGGTATGGGTTGCTGGCGCGGGGGTTTGGGGCTTCCCCTCCCCCCCCCTCCCGGGAAGGGAGGAGCTGCGCAGATATGTGGTGCAGCTCGTGTGACGTCATGCTCGTTTGTTCATTTTCATTTGGGGAGTTCTGCCCACTCATTGTCCATTTTTATAGTTTTTAACCAGAATAGGGGTTTGTTTTATGGTGCTTACCTTTCTGGGTGCCTGTCCCAGTTGACGGCAAGATATAGAATGTTCCAAATCACATGAGCATTTTTATAGGCAATTGCTCCTCGTGCCTCTCTGAGGGGGCCAGGTTCTGGCTCGTGGTCCTGGTAGGCCTAGAACTCCACTCAGGTTGACTGATGCCAAATTCTAAAGAGATACACATCAGCCTGGATAGCTTTGGGAAGCCGAAGGGGTTCCTCCCAGAAATTAACATTTGGAAACCATAAGGTATCATCACCAGGGATACCTGCTAACAGTTATGGCTCCTTTTGGAAGTCTAAATCTAAAGTTAAAATGTTTTTAAGGGATTCTGAGTTTACCACAGAGCTGACATTAACGTTGAATTCAACTCTGAGTTAATATTCTACAATAAATGATATATATATTATACTTTATATTTTTACCTTCAGTTTTGCTGCCAGCTACTGTTAATTTAGGCTTCTGTGTGGAATAAACATGATCTGAAATCAGAGGAAGAGACAATATATTACATTTACATAAATTTAAAATCATTATCAAACTAATTACACAAAGAAGGGTTTGAATATTATTTAGCGCAATAACTAATGCAAACTCTCCAACATATCCTGGATGCTAGATCAAGCAAAGCTAAAAGATGGAAACAGAGGACTGACCTAGATACTGGAGTGACCAGTAATATCAGCAAGTTTATGGGTGACACAAAGGTAAGGTGTGGAGTCAATACAATAGAAGACTGATGAACTACCAAAAAATTCAACAAACTACAGTTCTGGGTGAAACAATTACAAATGCAGTTCAAGTTTGGGAAATGTAAATTCCTTAACCTAGGGAGAAAACAACATGCTACATATCGCCTCAATAATACTGACACTGGTCGATCAAATTGTGAGAGACTTCGGCGTCATGGTTAGCAGAAAGCCAAGGCCAAGACACCAATGTATCAATACACAAAATAAAACAAACTAAAATAAGAAGTGGTCAATCAGGATATTCAATGGTCAACCATGACATTGTGAACACAACTTTTGATTTTGTCAGTAATACTGGCAGAAAAAATACCAATCTTTTTTCCTGGATTAACCACTGCACTACAGTTCTGTGCACTGCACAGAGCGCCCTGAGGTGCTAGATCAGAGGTGTGCAGAGTGCCTCAGGGCGCTCATAGGTATAGCGTAGGATTCAAAACTGGTAAGCGGTGACTCAGATACAAAATGGATGCCTGATCACAGTTGCTGGACCACTATGACATGACATTAGATACCATGAAAGACAAACAAAACGCTGATGTAATTTACACAGATTTCGCAAAAGCCTTCGATAAATGTGACCATGGTGTTATTGCCCACAAAAAATGCATGCAAAAGGAATTACCAGAAAAAGAGGCAGATGGATCTACAATTTCCTGACTAACAGAACGCAATGTAATTACCTAAGTGTAGTTACAGGATGAGAGCTACGCTCGTGGTGTCCCGTCTACCCAGCACTCTTTGTCATATAACGCTTTGAAGCTACTGACAGTTTTCGCCTCCAATACCTTCTCACCTAACTTGTTCCAACCGTCTACACTCTTGTTTACAAAAGAGAATTTTCTTACATTTCTCCGGCAGCTTTGTTTTGTTAGTTTAAATCTATGACCTCTTGTTCTTGAAGTTCTGGGTCTCAGGAATTCTTCCCTATCAATTTTATCGATTCCTGTTACTATTTTGTATGTAGTGATCATATCGCCTCTTTTTCTTCTATCTTCTAGTTTTTGCATATTTAATGCCTCTAACCTCTCCTCGTAGCTCTTGTCCTTCAGTTCTGGGAGCCACTTGGTGGCATGTCTTTGCACCTTTTCCAGTTTGTTGATGTGCTTCTTAAGATATGGGCACCATACAACCACTGCATATTCTAGCTTTGGTCTAACAAAAGTCATGAAATTTTTTTTAGTATTTTGCCATCCATGTATTTAAAAGCAATTCTGAAGTTAGAAAGTGTAGCATAGGCTCCTCGCACAATGTTCTTAATGTGGTTCTCAGGTGACAGTCTTCTACCTAGAACCACCCCTAGATCTCTTTCTTTATCAGAATTCTTTAAAGATTTTTCACATAATTTATAGGTTGTGTGGGGGTCTATGTTCTCCTATTCCACATTACATAACATGACATTTATTCACATTAAATTCCATTTGTCAAGTGGTGCTCCATATACTTATTTTGTCCAGGTCTTCTTGAAGGGCATGACAATCATCTAAGTTTCTTATCCTTCCTATTATCTTAGCATCAACAGCAAACATATTCATATAATTCTGTATTCCAGCTGGTAGATCATTTATGTAGACAATGAACATTATCGGTGCAAGAACTGAACCCTGTGGTACTCCACTTGTGATATTCCTCCAATCTGATACATGCCTCTGATTACGGCCCTCATTTTTCTATCATTAAGGAAATTTTTCATCCATGCTAGAAGCTTACCTGTCACCCTTCCAATATGTTCCAGTTTCCAGAACAACCTCTTATGTGGAACTCTGTCAAAATCCTTTTCTGGGGGAGCCCCGTCGGCTCCCCGGAGCTATCCAGGCTGAATGGATACTGTATGTATAACTTTCTGGCATCAGTCAGTGCTAGGAGTTCTTGCCTACCGGAGACCACGAGCCAGAACCTGGCCCCCTCAGAGAGGCACGAGGAACAATGGCCTATAGAAACCCCCTTGTGGTTGGGAGCATTCTATGTCTGCCATCGACCGGGATAGGCACCCAGAAAGGTAGGCGCCCCAAAACAAACCCCTTTTCTGGTGAAAATATTGCTGCCGAAAGCCGAACGAGTGGACAGAACTCCCCAAACAAAATTATAAAACTAGCATGACATCACGTCGCCGCACCACCGTCTGCGCAACCCCCCTCTCCCCGGGAGGGGGAAGGGGGAGCCCCAGACCCTCCAAGCCGGCGATCCAACTGGTAGTTCTTGGCCGATGGAATTACTGGTCGGTCGAGTGCTTCTGGCTCCAGTTTTTGTTTCAGTTCTGTGCCTTGTGGTGTGGACTGTCTCTACCGGTGGGGTGTGAGCCAGGAGTAAGATTCTATGGTACTCGGGCTGCATGTGCCTAGGGCTATGTTTCCTAGGTGCCCTGTAAGTACTGTCCTTGGGGCTTGGGGCCACCTTCCACAAGTCACCTTGGGTTCTACCTCCGCTGTGTCCTTCACTGCTTGGTACTGGGCTGCCCTTGGAGTTGGCTGGGGTTTGCTGCCCTGGTTTGTCTCTGGGAGGTGGTAGTTTTTGTCACTTGTAGGGGCGCGGAGTACCGCACACCTAGTTTTCACCATTGACAGCGGCTGGCTCTGTTCCGCCTGGGTACGTTGTCCTCTTGCAGGGTTTTTCTTTTGTTTTTGCCTGGTGGGGGGATCTGCCTTTATGGTCCCCCATTCCTGTTCTAGGTGTTTTTCTTTCGATTTCTTCTGTTGGTGGTACTCCCCGCTTGGCCCCCGTGAGTGGACACGTCCCGGGGGGTCTGCTTTTAGCAGTTTGTTGGTAGACTTGGGCGCCGGTTCGCGGTACCCTGCCTGGGCTTCCCTTAGCGTGTACCGACGGCTAAGGACCCTGGGTAACCCCAAGGGGGGCTCCGTGGTCCTATAAGTGTGTCCCCAGAGTCCCTCTCATGTCCTGCGAGTTTGACGGTTGCTCTGTCCCCTTGTCTCAGGGTGACACTCACCGGTTGTGCCTCCGCCATGCTGCCTGTTGGGTCATGGTTTCTTGTGACCCGGAGTCGTACGACGGGTGTTGTCGGTACGTGCTCTTTCACCCAGGCACTGGTTATGATAATCGGGTGCAGGCGGCTGCGGCGTTGCTTGCTGGGTGTAGGTTGCTGCAACGCTCTTGGTTGTTTGCGGCCCCAGTTGCCCCGAGGCTGCCCCGTTTTGGTGGTTGGGGTCCAGACTTGGAGGTGGGGGTCGCTTCGGCTCTGACTCCTTCCACTCCTTGTCCTTCCCCTTCTGTTCTACACACTTCCTCCCTTGCTTCCTGCTCCGAACCATAGGCGGGTTTCGGGGCTGGGGCGGGGTCTGGTTGGGTTGAGACTCGGGGGTTTTCCTCTTCTGGGGTGGTGGCGGAAGCATTCGAGTCGGTTCCTGCAGCCGTGGCGTATGGGTCTGACCAATGGGCTCCCTTCCTTGGTGTTTGCACGGCTGCCCCGGCTTTTCCTTGTCTAGCTGGGGCTTTGGGGGGTACAGCTCAGCCCCGGGTCATACCATCGAGGTTCCCGGAGTTGGGGAGGAGTTGCCTGGGGGGGCCTCGGCCCCGTTTGCCCCTCTTGGGTTTTTGTACCCATGGTGAGGCGCTGCCAGTTCCTCAGAGTGGGGTTGTTCCTTCCCTCTCTGTGTTCCTGTTGTTTTCGGGTATAGCCCTCCCTGGGTTCGGTTCCGTGTTCCTTCAGGGTTCGTCAGTCCCGTCGTTCCTGGGGGTGTGTTTCACCCCCTTTTCCTCCCCGTTTTCGCTCTTCCGTCGCGATACTGTTCCCTTCGTATCGTTGTCCCTGCGTGTCCCTTGATCAGGGGTGCTTGTCGTGGTTTTTGTTGGTTCACGAGCCTCTTCGTACTTTCCAATATTTTTGGAACGTCGGTCGCTTTCCGATGTGGTTTCCTCTGGTCTTTTGTCGGCCTTGTTGGTTACCTTCTGTCTTCTGTTTTTTTTTTCGTTTTGTTTTCGCGTCGTCTCTACGTCCAGTTTCGGACGTAGAGCACTCTGTCATATAACGCTTTGAAACTACTGATGGTCTTGCCCTCCAACACCTTCTCACCTAACTTGTTCCAACCGTCTACCACTCTGTTTGTGAAAGTGAATTTTCTTATATTTCTTTTTCATCTGTGCTTAGCTAGTTTAAATCTATGACCTCTTGTTCTTAAAGTTCCAGGTCTCAGGAAATCTTCCTTATCAATTTCATCAATTCCTGTTACTATTTTGTATGTAGTGATCATATCACCTCTTTTTCTTCTGTCTTCTAATTTTGGCATATTTAATGCCTCTAACCTCTTCTCGTAGCTCTTGCCCTTCAGTTCTGGGAGCCACTTAGTAGCATGTCTTTGCACCTTTTCCAGTTTGTTGATGTGCTTCTTAAGATATGGGCACCACACAACCGCTGCATATTCTAGCTTTGGCCTAACAAAAGTCGTGAACAATTTCTTTAGTATATCGCCATCCATGTATTTAAAAGCAATTTTGAAGTTAGAAAGCGTGGCATAAGCTCCTCGCACAATATTCTTTATGTGGTCCTCAAGTGATAGTTTTCAATCTAGAACCACCCCTAGATCTCTTTCTTTATCAGAATTCTTTAAAGATTTCTCACATAATATATAGGTTGTGTGGGGTCTGTGTTCTCCTATTCCACATTCCATAACATGGCATTTATTAACATTAAATTCCATTTGCCAAGTGGTGCTCCATATACAGTACTTATTTTCTCCAGGTCTTCTTGAAGGGCATGACAATCATCTAAATTTCTTATCCTTCTTTCTTATCTTAGCATCATCAGCAAACATGTTCATAAATTCTGTATACCAACTGGTAGATAATTTATGTAGACAATAAACATCACTGGTGCAAGAACTGAACCCTGTGGTACTCCACTTGTGACATTTCTCCAGTCCGATACATTGCCTCTGATCACTGCCCTCATTTTTCTATCAGTCAGAAAATTTTTCATCCATGTTAGAAGCTTACCTGTCACCCCTCCAATATTTTCCAGTTTCCAGAACAACCTCTTATGTGGAACTCTGTTGAAGGCCTTTTTTAGGTCCAGATAGATGCAGTCAACCCAACCATCTCTTTCCTGTAATATCTCTGTGGCTCGATCATAGAAACTGAGTAAATTCAATACACAGGATCTTCCAGATTGAAAACCATACTGTCTGTCTGATATTATATAATTTTTCTCCAGGTGTTCTACCCATTCAGTATTTATTATTTTTTCCAATATTTTGACTATTACACTTGTCAATGATACAGGTCTATAATTAAGGGGGTCTTCCCTGCTTCCACTTTTGTAGATTGGAACTATGTTAGCCTGTTTCCACACATCAGCTACAACTCCTGTAAACAGGGATGCCTGAAAAATCAGTTGAAGTGGAATGCTGAGCTCAGGTGCACATTCTCTCAGAACCTCTCAGCATAAAGAAATTTTCTGGATCTTCCACCTTCATGTTGTTTATTGGAGTGCTAAACATGTCCTCATACTGCTTTTTTAGGATTTTACTAATTTCTTTGTCATCCTCCGTGTATGCACCTTCACTTGTACAAATAGGTCCAATACTGGCAGTGGTTTTTGCTTTTGATTTCGCATATGAGAAGAAATATTTTGAATTTTTCTTTATTTCCTGAATTGCTTTCTGTTCTAACTGCCATCTAACACTGAATCTCAAGCAGACTCAGACAGGGCACCAAGATCTGGTAAAGATGCAAAAAAACACCAAGTGCCAATAATTGACCTGGAGGTCCAGGGGCACCATCCAGGCCCCCGGCCCCAACAGAACCGGACAGAGACAACAGTCCTCCGAGGAGGGCACAGAAACCAAGGCGCAGACTGAAGAAGTCCAGAAGAACCGCAAATTTGAAGGCCCATGTCTGCAAAGAGCAGACGGGAACCCCAGAAGGATGGGGCGAATCGACCATACCCAACGCACCTACCAAGATGACATGACGAAGCGCAGGGGAAGAAGCCCACCTCGGCAGCTCTAAACTCCCCAAAGGGGGAGAAGCTGTCCACCGCCGCCACCAGAGGCCGGAAGACAACCAAAAAGGTCCACCAACAGCAGGACAATACGAGAGACAACAGAGCAAGCTGCTCTCCCAGCGCTCCGTCTACAGAGAAGGGAACAGAGCCCCTTCCGAAAGAAAAAGTACACATACAAATATATACATACACATATATATACACACACACAAGGTATGTGACACACACGTGCATATGCACATACACATGTGCACACACACACAGTGTACACATGAACATGCATACACCTACACTTGAAAAGAAAATTACAAGCCGCCGGCCAGGCAAAGAAGGCACAAAACTACATCAAAAGGCCCACCTCGACAAAACCTCAAAGTTCCAGCACGACCACAACACATGCCAAGACCCAAAAAGATCAGTCTGCAAGCCAGGAAGACCCCAGAACTCCAGAAGGCAGAAACCGGGTCACACACGAGGAAACAAAGCCCCCAGAACCCACAAAGGGCCCCAAGAGGAAGAAACCTCCGGAACGAAACCAAAGAACCCAAAGGAACCCGGAATCTAACCAGGGGGAGGCCAAACCACCACATTTTGCCGGCGGAGAAACACCACAGAAGGCAAAGCACAGCCCCCAGACAGAACCCCCTGGGAAAACAGTCATAACAGACCGAAAACCGAGGGACAAGGTGTGGAAGCAAGCATAACAGCCATGGGACACTGAGCCCAAACCCAAAGGCCCAGACCCAAAACAGACAAAAAGGAAAATCCGGTGTAATATCAACATTCAAATGTTCCCAGAGGAACAAGAAACGGGCAGAAAACACCAGAGAAGCAAAGAAACGACAACAGGAGAATGAAAACCCCTGAAAAAAGGTGAAAACTCACCCAAGAAGCTCGCTCGAACACCCTGTCACATGTAAACAAACCGCAACGCCGCCCTGGTGGCCATGCCGGGAAACCAGCAGACGAAAATGGCCGCCAGAACAGGGGCTGTGACTGACACTAAAGATACAAAAATATGCCAGCAAAAGTGGGAAGCAAGTAGACTGGATGAGCGAAAAACACCGCCCAAAAGCAGAAAACCCAGGCAGGGGCAAACCGCCCTAGAACTGCTAGCAGGCATCCCCCACAGCCCCGGGAACCAACAAGAGAGGCCCCGGGGCAGAGCCGTCCTCCAAGCCCTCCACCCTTAAATAAAAGCAAGAGTCCATGGGAAAGGCAACAAGAAAGGGCCGCTGGTAAGATCCAGAAGCATTGGCAGGAGGAAGCGGCTCGAAAACCTCTGTCCCCCAACCCGAACAGGGCAGCCCCCGAAAACCGCTTGAGTCTCAGCCCCAACTAAACCCCACCCCGATCCCGAAACCGGCAGACGGTCCGGAGCCGGGAACAGAGAGGGAAAGGGGCGAACAGCACCTAACCAAAACAGGGCGGCCTCGGGGCATCTGAGTGGGAAACCAACCTAGCATGTTGCAGCAACCTAACCTAGCTTGCAACACAGATGCCGCCTGTACTCTGAACAGTAATAACATTAGGAGAGTACTGGAGAACAAGCAGAGAAAATCTCTCTCAAGACTCTGGGTCAAGGTGTTAATGACCCAACAGGCAGCATGACAGAGGTAAAAGTGGCGACAAGGGCAAAGCAACCAACGATCCTGTACAAGACGGGTTGGAACCCAGAAGACACATTCAATGGTCCCCCGAGCCCAGACAGGGGTTTCCAGGGCACGTAGGCTGACTGCTACGGGAAGCCCGGGCAAGGTGTTGCTAAACTGGTTGGAGAGAGCACTGAAAACCCCTGAGACGTGTACAATCACGGGGCCCTAGCAGAGGGCCGCCAAACACTACCAGTGAAACTATAGCCACACTGGGCAGACCCCCACCAGGCAATTGAAAATAAAAACAAAAGAAAACCCCCGCAAAAGTACACTGTCTCCAGAGGCAACAGGAACCGGTTGCCGCTTAGGTGGCAGGCTGTGCAACACCTTGACGCCCTAACCAGCACAATACCAATCCATACCCAGGGCCAAACAAGGGCCCCAAGCCCCAGCTGGCCTCAAGGGCGAGGCAAATGTGGAGCAGCAAGAACCTCTACGGGAATGGTTCCCGAACGCCCCAGGGAGGATAACCCTTTTACGCAAGGGCAGTACCCACAGGGCGCTTAGGGAAGTCAGCCACTAAGCGCATGCAGCCCCGGCACTGATGAAGTACTCCTGGCCACCACAAAATACAACACACGGGAGTGAACGCCACACAAGGTAAACACCGCCTAGGAAACTGAGGCCAGAGAAGCGTCTATCCCGGTTGACATTAGCTTACGAACTGAAGCTTGACAGCCGGCGCAGTATGTCTGGGGCTCCCCCCTCCCCCTCTCGGGGCGGGGAGGGCTGCGCGGACGATCGACGCGGCAGTAAAGTGTGATGTTTGCTTGTTTCCTTGGGATTGTAGGGAGTTTCTACCTCTCTGTTCAGTTTTTTGTTTTAGTTTTTACCATGTGGGTTTGTTTAGTCATGCCTACTTTTCTGGGTGCCTGACCCCGGTCGATGGCAGATAAGGAAAACCCCAACCACAAGAGGGATTTCCAGTGCCATTGCTCCCTGAAGCCTCTCTGAAGGGGCCAGGAACTGGCGTTGGTCCCTGGTAGACTGAACTCCTTAGCTAAAGTCCCGGTCTAATATAACATACATTAGCCCGATAAGCTCCAGGGAGCCGTAGGGGCTCCCCACAGAAAATGATTTTTATACAAATATTTTTGTAGTGGACGCAAGTCCTGTCCATGGCTAGGACTCAGGAGAAGAAAAATGGACGCGAGTCATGTCCAAAGAGAACGATAGTGTTAACTCTGGTGTTTTATCAAGCTGTATCTGATTGCTTATTTCAGTGCCTTAGAATGAGAGTACAGTGATTCATATAATTTCATAAATTCTTCCAGTGCAACTCTGTTTTATATATGGAAAAGTGGGAATAAAGTAATCAACTTACCTAATTTGATAAACAAAAAAATTTACACATTAAATTACTAAATAATCAGGAACCAATAATAAAAATATCAAAATGCTCATCATGCTTTAAACTGTTGTAATGAAATAAGTGGATTAACTCACCAGTATTAGCTGCTTGGGTATGTGACAAGAATATATGAGCTTTTTCCCGACCAATCAAGTTCTCACACTGGTCTTGTGGAAGATCAAATGTGGTGACATCTTCCTGCATTATGTCTGATGTGTTCTCTAGGTAGCAGTTCTCAAGATCCCACAGTGTATGTCTCATTGCTGCAGCACTGTTCAACAAGAATATCAACACTAAAAAATATGTGCCCAATGAAATCAGCATAGGGTGATATACCCATGAGTCTTTTGGAGCAGGGCGGTGGAATCAAACCAGCATCCTAGGTCTCCCCCAAATGCACATGTTAGGTATTTTCACAAGTGTTTGAAGAACTTCACGATCTACATCAGTGTGCGTGCGGGAAGCATGTCAAAATTGGACTGGGTATCAGTTCAATGTCTCCAAACTCCTTGTAAGTTTGAATGGACATCAGGGTGTTACTTTTAGCACATAGTGGTCAAGTGTGCATCCTGGATAACCTAGGATGCAAGTTCGATTCCACTGCCGTTCTCCATATTTTTCCCATGATAATTAATGTCTCCAAAATACCATTAAATTATAAGCACTGCTATTACTGTATTACTCGTTTGCAAATAACAAATTGAGTGTTGATTGTAATGAAATGCCTCATTCTGCTGGGTCCCCTCCATACTTCACCAAGCTACCCACCTGGACTTCTCCAAACCCAGGTACACACACGAGGTAACAACGAATCACGAATGCGTACTAGAAACCTCACCGAGAATCTGAATAGAGCAAATGGGTGACACAAAATAAACCAGATTACTGAAAGCAAAACCACCAGAAAGGTAAAGCGCACCAAAACAAATCACTTCTTGGACAACATTTGCAACCCAGATTCAATCTTTATACTGTACTGTACACATTCATTGTCCATGTCCAACTGCTAGTTAGCCACACATCCTCACCACTAGATAGCAGCCCCAGCAATACAGGGGTCCAGGTCATCTAGCCCAGGCATTCATGCACTGCCCAAGCAAGACTCCCTCAACACCACAGGAAGAAGGAAAGAGAGAACGTGGAGATACAGGTAAAGGCCCACCAGAAAGAGGTGTTTCATTACATTTAGCTTTAAATTTCTGGAAGGTCCAATTTGTATCTCCAAGAGCTAACTTACCACATTGAGGAAAGCTCCAAAAGGGCAGACCATGGCAAGAGGGAACCAAAAGATCCAGAAAACAAATCCAAAAACACTACAAAAGGCCAAACCAAGAAACTGGTCATTATGTACAGGTACTGCAATCAGCAGATGGAATGGACCTGTGAAGAGCAGAAAGACAATCTTAACAACTCAGCAAGGCAGCAAGAAACCCAGGAACTGAAACAAGAGACTAGGGTTGCAGGCCCAACAAATGAAGCCCCACCAATTAGCACCTAAACACTCCAAGGAGATTGCAGGGAATGGAGCACTGCTCCTAATGGGCCAAATGGCAAAGGTACCCTCTCCCACGCTCCACCTTTCCCCCTACCCACTCACCAACAGTCCAGTGCATTACCTGGAAGGGGCAGAGCAGGCAAAAGAAGCTGTAAAAAAGTAAAAAAAGAAAACAGCCCAAAAACCAGCCATTTTCTGGGTGAGACCTGAAGGCTCCCTGGAGCTCACCGGGCTGATATGAATGTATTAGACCCTGGCATCAGTCAATGCACATGGAGTTCTAGGCCTACCGGGGACCCCAAACCAGAACCTGGCACCCTCAGAGAGGCATAAGGAGCAATGGCCTATAGAAACCCCCTTGTAGTTGGAAGCATTCTATGTCTACCATCGACCGGGTCAGGTACCCAGAAAGGTAAGCGCCCCAAAACAAACCCGTTCTGATTAAAAGATTGCTACTGAAAGCCGAACTGTTGGACACAACTCCCTAAGTGAAAATGAGCAAACGAGCATGACGTTACCACATCACCGTTCGTTTCCGTCACCACGTCACGGAAAGCCCCAGACCCCTACACCGGCTATCCACACCCCAGTTCTGAGGCAGTTCAAAACACATGAAAAACCGCCAACCGGAGGGAGGGAGGGAGGATTGCTGGAAAGCCTCCGGGTCTCGCCCAGAAAATGGCGTTTCATTACATTCAACGTTGGTTTTCTGGGGGAGCCCCTTCGGCTCCCCGGAACTACTTACCCAAAGATAACACAAGAGTGACTTACACGGGAGGTGGTCGCCACTTGCTTCTCAACGCGAAGTCCAGACAACAGGCCACAACCACTGATCCAATGCGACACATGCCCGACCAGGGCCAGGAACACTGACTAGGTAGTGAGCGGCCAGGAACCTGTTCAACCTCCAAAAAACCCTGTGCCTGAATGTCAACCCCAAGACATGCTACAGAAGATGGCAGCCAATGCAGAAAACTTACAAGCGATGTGGGCACGAGGATAGACTGCAAGCAGTGTGGGCACAAGGATAGACTGCAAGAGGTGTGGGCACAAGCACATGACCTGGAAGATCCAAACCCTGGAACAGGGAAGAAGAGAAACCGAGTCGACCTAAAGCGCTTCCCCGGCCACGGAGGCCGTGGCACCCAGGCGGAGAGCTGCAACCGGACACAACACATGATGCACCCCCCAGCCTAACCAGCCAAGCATCAACAACCCAAGGAACCCTCCGAAAAGCAGCAGTCTCATTCTTCACCAGAAAAGAAGACAGCTTCAAACGAACAAACCTACCACCAAGACCAAAAAGAGCAGAAACCCCTGCGCAGGAGGAGAGCATGAGGCTCCCCGACCCGACCCCTAGAGGCCAATGCCAACAGGAAGAAAGCCTTGGAAAAACAATCTTGAACCTAAGGGGTCACCACAATCTGAGAAGAAGAGAGAAAGAAGAGCACCCACCCGATCCAACGACCGGGATGGCTCAGGCGGTGCATGAGCAGGCCGGAGGAGAAATAACGCACGAAACAGCTTGCATAACGGAGCAGAAGTAACATCCACCCCGAACGAAAGCTGAAGGGGCTCGGCCAGCGCCACATGATACGAGGCAACAGAATTCGGCATAAGAAGATGGTCCTGAAATAACAACAAAAAAGACAGGACAACCCGAACTATGACAGAAGTAAGCCTACTACGGGTCAAGAAACACCGGAAGGACTGCCAGGAAACTTTATAATGCCGCTGAGATGAAGCACACAGGTGGGACACCATCAACGAAACCACCTGAACACCAAACAAGTCAAAAGACCAGACGCAAAGGCTCGAGGAGAAGATCGAACCAGCTATGTAATGGACCAGTCTGGACTGCTGAAAGAGGCGGAGCCACAGGAAGACCCTCAGGTTCGGACTCCGAGCAAGCAGCACCTGAAACCAAGGCTGGGCCGGCCACCAAGGAGCCAAGAGGACTACTCTCCCTTGGTAAGTCTCCAAAGGAGCTAGGACCTGAAGTAACAGCTGAACCAGGGAAAGAGGTACAAGTAACCCCATCTCGACCAGTCCTGCCACAAGGCATCAACCCCTAGTACTAGGATGAGTTACCCGAAGCGACCAGCCCCCCTCGGTTCAGACAAAGAACTATTGGGGAGTAGTCTGAATGGAGCTAGATCATCGATCCGCGAGCGACCCGAACCCTCCAAAGCGACATCCACACTGCCGCAAACATTCGCACCTTACCGTGGGCCCGATGGAAGGACGGACCCCACTGTCCCTGACCGCCCTGGTGAGCACTGGTCACAAAGCCCCAGCCAAGAGATGAAGTGTCCGTGAACACATCAAGCGAGGGCTCAGGTAGGCACCAAGGCACTGAACCCCGAAGAGGAACCCAGCAACGCAGCAACCGAACCAAGGCCTCCAGACGCTGAACCCAGCGATCATAAGAGAGGTGGAAGAGACATCTCCGCGGGAACCAAAACAGCTGATGAAGCCAAACCAGACCCAGTGGGTAGACCATCATGGCAAAGTTCAGGCTTCCACACAAACCCTTGAGCAACCGCTGTGTGAACCGGAGCCCCATAGAAACAGGGAAAGGCTAAACTGCAGCTGAAGCAGAACTTCCAGAGGGAAAGACAAGGAAGCAGACAGAGAGTCCCACACAAGATCCAGCCAAGACTGAACCTGAGAGAGAGAGAACCAGATGGGACTTCCTACAGTTCACCAGGAACCCAAACCCGGTGAGCTGAGAATGAACCAAATCCCTGGCGAGCACACACACAGACCAGCTGGGAGCCCACAACAGCCAATTGTTGAGGTTGGCCAGAGCCCGAACCCCTAAAAGATGCAGATGGGCCACCATGACCCAGGTAAGGTGTGTGAAAACGCGAGGTGCCAGATTCAAGCCAAAAGGAGGGAAGACAACAAAAGTGGGAACCCTGATGCCCCACAACAAAACTGAACAGTCCCTGAACCCCTGATGAATCGGAACGTGCCAAGACGCATCCCGGAGGTCCAGGGACACCATCCAAGCACTCGACTCCAAAAGAAGATGGACCTGGGACAGAATAGTCATCCGAAAGGAGGAACAAAAACCCACGGGTTCAGACAGGACAAGTCCAGAATGAACCCGAGGGCTGCGTAGTCCCGTTTCGGAACCAGAACAGGCAGGAAACCCACCGGAGGGATGAGGTCGTTTCGACCACGCTCAAGTGTACCCACTCTGAGATGACCTGACAGATCGCAGAAGAAAAGACCTGCCCCGCCAACACCAAATGCCCAGAAGAAGGAGAGGCCACCCAATGCCACCGCAGGCTGCATGAAACGACCTGAAAGGCCCACAAAACATGGGGCCAGGCATGAGCAAACAGCATAAGCCTCTCCCCCATCGCCCCGTCAATGGGATGAACCACGAAAGGGTCGACACCCCTTATATGAAACCCAACCTCCACACAAAGTGACCACTGTGCTGGCCAGATGAAGCTGTGCCGGCTCCAAAACAGGCACCACCGGCCTACCACAATGGGAGGAACCCCGAGTCCTGGCACAACCCTACCGGGAATAACCCCCATGGCCCCCTAGAGAACCGACAAGACCGGCATGGGACAAGAACTGGAAGAAGCTGCCTGCAGACACTGCACCATCACAGACACTGTAAACAGCAAAGGCAAAAAAAAAAAAAAAAAAAAAAAAACCTGAGAGCCAGGGCCCAAGCAGATTCCACAGAGTTAGCAAGCACTGCCCGCCGACATGTGAGATTGGAAGCAAAAAACATTGACACCACATCCCGCAGGATCTGCTCGAACAGCTCTAAAATAGTAGACGACGCACGCACTGCCGAGACCAACGCACCAAACCCAGGATCAGCCCCAAGCGCCTCCACGTCCTCCACACACCAGTTCGAGGAGAGCTCGAAAAGTGAAAACAACCGGAAGACCGATGCAAACAGGCCACGGGCGCGAGTCCTCAGTGACCAAGGCAGCCAAGAGGCAGGAACCTGCACATGAAGCTGCACAATGCTGCCATCCCAAGGAAGGGCTAGATGCGAACAGGCCACGGGCGCGCAAGTCCTCAGTGACCAAGGCAGCCGAGAGGCAGGAACCTGCACATGAAGCTGCATAATGCCGCCATTCCAAGGAAGGGCTGGGGTGAACAAGCACGCATTGAGGTGCTCAAAGTTGCCCCCCCTCCCCCCAGGTAAACCTGGACCACCGTAAGAGCCTCATGCCACTCAAGCGTGTGGGACTGACAGAACGTATGCCACGCCTCCAACGAGAAAAATGGGCAGTCCGCAAGCCAGGAGGACTCCAGAACCTCATAAAACACTGCTCCTCCTGCTTCTAATGCTGCTGGTGTCTACTCTATTTCCTGTTCATCTTGTCCTCTCCAATACTTGGGCGAAACTGGCCGTACACTTAATGACAGACTTAAAGAGAACAAAAGAAGTGTTAAGTCTGCAGACACAAACAATGCTCTCTTCTGTCATGTTAGGGATTCTAATCATCCTATTGATTGGTCTTCCTCCTCCGCCTCTACTCTTGTTGAATCGACTCTAATACACAACGTACCCAACATGAACTTGAGTCCTGGCTTTGTTGCTGTTGACTCTTCCCTTTCACAGTACTGTATATACTCAAATGCTCTAATCTTTCTAACAAACGTGACCGAACATAAGCTTACCCTTCCAATCTTTCTTTCCTTTTCCTTTTTCGTTTTCTGTCCATTGTTTTCTCTTATGTTCACTTGCTATCCTCCTCTTATTCCTATTACTATCCCCTTCTCATTGGGCGGTTATAAATAGGAGCTGCCTCGTAGGGGCCAATGGGCCTTCTGCAGTTCTTATTCCTGCTACTATCCCCTCTGCACCACCTTACCTTTTGTGCCTTGTGCCTTGCTCCTCACCTCTCTCTTGCCTATTTATTGCCTTCATCTCCTTCCCTCATCTTATCTTCACAGACGGATCAGTTGATCAAGAAAGAGGTTCTGCTGGGGCAGCAGTTTACACTACCAACCATGAAGCTAACTGGAGCATGAATTGTGGGTGCTCAACATTGCAAACAGAATTATATGCCCTGAAGGAGGCAATAAACTATACAATTGAGAATAATTTACATGATGTCATCATTCATACCGACTCTAAATCTTCGCTCCAGGCATTGTTATCCAGTCAGCACAGAGATAATATACAACTCCTCACAGAAATTCAACATATAGGAAAAGAAGCCAATAATCTAGGGCTGTCAATCACCCTAAATTGGATATCAAGTCACATTGGTATAGATGGTAATGAAAAGGCAGGCTCGCCAGCAAAAACTGCCACTGCTCTATCTGTTGTACAGGTTCAAATACCTCCAAGTTTCTCACAGATTAACACTTTCGCGCTCTCGGCGCTCAAAAAAAAAACAATACCCCAGATGCTTTCGGCACTTCGCGCGCCTACGCGGTAAGACCGAAAAGTGTACACTCTTTTGACTGTCCTGACAATAATTGAAGGCGCACGTATTTAAATTTGGTATCACTGTGTTCGCAATGAAATTGTCTATAAGAGCATACCTATAAAATGCCGCCCAAGCATAAGGAGTATCAACACCAAATAAAAAACTATGCAGATCACTCGCCGAGAGCGCCAAACAGCAACAAAATGTTTCCACTTTCTTAATGGTTGCGAAGCCTACAGTTGTCCTACATCGCTAATTTTGGTATCATTGGAATCGCAATAAAATTCTCTACACGGACATATGCATATGAATGTTTAATATAGGTAATTGCCCACCTGCAAGAGTGTGTGAAGTGGGGAGTAGTTAGCCGCGAGCGCACTAATGAAAACACAGGGGGGAAATCATGCTTGGAAAGTTTATACGTTTCCTGACCCTACTTTTCTATGTACGTATTTCTTTTTTATACCAATGTGTTCGCAATAAAATTTTCTATAAGATGAACTGTATAACATTTGTACAAAGCATGTGTAAGAGAAGCGCCAAATATAGAACCACGTCGCTCAGTATGCGTTCGCGGCAGAAACGAACGCATTGTTTTCGTTCGTTTGATGTTTGTCATGTTTATACTTGTTGAAACATTTTATAATTTGTATGACAGTGATCGCAGTAAAATTCCCTACACAGACATATACATAACACATACAAATATTTCCCACGTGTTGGATATATCAACGGCTAAAGGGAACCCACTGCCACACGCTCGCCACACCCCCAAACATACTTTGTGTATTTTTTTTTTTACTCATAGAAGTTTATATGATATAATATTCATTCTGGTACCAAAAAATTCGCAAATAAATTCTCTACAACACAAAAGTATCCCCATCCATTTCGGTTAAAAAATGGAATTTATAGAAATATTTTTTCGATGGACGAGAAAAGTAGGCAGTTATGCGGAATCGTAAGAAAAAACGGCGACGAGTTATCTCTAATCTAAAGCGCGAAAGTGTTAAGGAGCAAATCAAGACGAAAATATTCTCAACTATCAAAAGTCGTCACAGAGCTAAAGTAGCGGAAGGAAAATCCACTGTGATATGGTACGAACAAGCCACTGGTTACTCCTCTTTCAGGCCTGGCAAAAAGATATCCAGAGACATTGCAGTAGCCATACACAGACTCAGACTTGGTTACAAGTGCTGCTGGGAGGTAATAAACACAATAGTTAGAGAGTGTCACATCTCTGAAACAGAAGCAGAGGCGCCACTATTGCACTACTTACTGGAATGTGAAGCTACTGAAGGCCTGCGCATCAAACTCAACATTAATCCAACGACAGCAGCTGCATTAGATGCACATTCCACCGCGACTACAATGATTAGAAAAGCCGTTGAGGAATGGGACTCAGATTGATTGACGCCAAATCCAACTCATATGAGGAGGGAGGACAAGAAAACCCCATTCCCTGTAACATCAAGCCCCGCTCGGAGGCTACAAAAACCCAAGCGGGGTCCAGCAAATACTGGAGGGCCAGGTCCCAAATCTACACAGTAAAATAACAACATACTGGAGTGAACGATGTGGAAGAAAATGCAAGATTGAACCAGTGAAGAGCAGAGGTGCCATAGGCACAATCAGAGAGCACTGTATTAACATCAGAGGTCCGCGGTTGTTCAATGTCCTCCCAGCGACTATAAGAAATATTGCCGGAACAACCGTGGACATCTTTAAGAGGAAACTGGACTGTTTTCTAAGAGAAGTTCCGGATCAGCCGGGTTGTGGTGGGTATGTGGCCCTGCGGGCCGCTCCAAGCAACAGCCAGGTGGACCAAACTCTCACAAGTCGAGCCTGGCCTCGGACCGGGCTTGGGGAGTAGAAGAACTCCCAGAACCCCATCAAGCAGGTATCAAGCAGGTATCCAGCAGGGCCCAAGGTCCTAAGTCAACTCCTTCCCACCCCAGGAACCTTCTCATGAGGCCCCGGGGTTGAGCTGTCCTCCAAGTCCTCTACCTCAAAAGAAAAGGCAGGAGCAGCCAAAAAAACAGGAACGAAGGGAGCCCCACTGGTCAGACCCAGAAGCTCCGGCTGGAGGAACATGGTCGAATGCCTCCGTCACTACATTGGAAGGGGCATCCACCAAAACTGCCAGAGTCTCAACACCAACTAAATCCTGCCTCGACTCCGATACCCTAAGACACTTCGAGGCCGGAAGCAGGAGTGGGGGGAGACCAGGACAAACAACAGCAGGGGAAGGACAAGGAGGCGCAGACTGAACCAAAGTTGAAGCGACTAACACCCCAAAGTCTGGGTCCCTATAACCAAAACGGGGCAGTCGGGGCATCCGGGGTAGTAACGAACCCAGTGGCTGCAGCAACCTAAACTAAGCATGCAATGCCAAAGCTGCCTGCACCTGAATATTATGATCATTGGACTGGATGTATTGGAGTACAAACAAGGAACAAAACTCACTGGACTCCGGGTCAAAGATGTCACCAACCCATCAGGCAGCAAGATAGAGGCACAAATGGAGAGTATCACCCCGAGAGAAGGGGCCAGAGCAACCTTCAAACTTGCATGATGCAAGAGGGGACCCAGGGGTTACATCCATCGGACCAAAGAGCCCCTGCAGGGTTTCCGAGAGCCCTTAGTCGCGTAATCTCGCTAAGGGAAGCCCAGGCAGGGTACTGCTAACCGGCGCCTAAAGTTACCAAACAGTTAAAGATGAACCCCTGGGGGCCTAGTTGAGGACCACCAAGATATAATTGGGTGTGACCAAACCAAGGGGACAGACCCCCCCCCCACCAGACAGGGAAACAAAAACAAAAGAAAAATCCACGCAACAGGACAACGTACCAAGACAGAACAAAGCCGGCCGCAATGAGGTGAAAACTAGCTGCACAGTACCCTGCGCTCCTACCAGTGACAAAACTACCCCCTACTCAGAGGCAAACAGTGGTGCATGAAACGCCCCAAGCTAAGAGCAGCCAATCACCGAGCAGCAAAAGACCATGCACAGGTAGCCCCCAAAGTGACTTGTGGAAGGTGGCCCTAAGGGCAGTCCAGTGGTACCTAAGCTTACGAATTTAATCCGCTTCCAGAGACAGTTGGTAACCCGAAAATTCGTAAACCGAAGCGAGTTTTCCCACAAGAAATAATGTAAATTGAATTAATCCGTTCCACACTCCCCCAAAAATTTACTTCAAAGTCCATTTTATACATAATTCACCCAAATCTTCAGTACTAAAGTATGTGCAAGTTATTACTTACCTTTATTGATGACTCTTGTTGGCGTATGGAAGATGGTGAGGAGGGGGGATGAGGAGAGGTGTTAGTGTTTGGAAGGGAAGTCCCATTCCATTATAACATCAGGCAGTGATTATAACTGCCCGACATACTGAACGAACCTTTTTGACATTTTCCTTTCAACATTTTTAATTTTTTTTTTTATATTTACATTTTTTGTATTCATATAGAAAATGGAGCAGCCTATCTCACATACACTGAACGAACATATTTAAAAAAAAAATTCTCAAATGTTTTAAAAAAAACCAGCGTTGAATGTAATGAAACGCCATTTTCTGGGTGAGTCCCGGAGGCTCCCCGGAGCTATCCCAGGCTGATATGCTAATGTCAGACTTTGGCATCAGTCATGTGTATGGAGTTCTTAGGCCTACCGGGGACCACGGCCAGAACCGGGCCCCCTCAGAGAGGCAAGGGGAGCAATGGCCTATAGAAGCCCCCGTGTAGTTGGAAGCATTCTATGTCTGCCATCGACCGGAACAGGCACCCAGAAAGGTAAGCGCCCCAAAACAAACCCCTATTCTGGTTAAAATTGCTACCTAATACCGAACTAGTGGATAGAACTCCCCAACCGAAAACAAGCAAATTAGTGTGACGTCACACACTGAAAACAGAACCAGGTCTATTCTATAAATTCATAAACAACAAATTGCAGGTAAAGGATAATATTCAGAGGTTGAAAATGGGAAATAGATTCACGGAAGATGAAAAGGAAATGTGTGAAACACTAAACGAAAAGTTCCAAAGTGTGTTTGTACAAAATGAAATCTTTAGGGAACCAGATACAATAAGAATTCCAGAGAACAACATAGAACACATAGAGGTGTCTAGAGACGAAGTGGAAAAAATGCTCAAGGAGCTCGGTAAGAACAAAGCAGCTGGCCCAGATGGCGTTTCACCATGGGTTCTGAGAGAATGTGCATCTGAGCTCAGCATTCCACTTCACCTGATCTTTCAGGCATCCCTGTGTACAGGAATCGTAGCAGACGGGTGGAAACAGGCTAACATAGTTCCAATCTACAAAAGTGGCAGCAGGGAAGACCCCCTCAATTATAGACCTGTATCATTGACAAGTGTAATAGTGAAAGTATTGGAAAAACTAATCAAAACTAAATGGGTAGAACACCTAGAGAGAAATGATATAATATCAGACAGACAGTATGGTTTTCGATCTGGAAGATCCTGTGTATCGAATTTACTCAGTTTCTATGATCGAGCCACAGAGATATTACAGGAAAGAGATGGTTGGGTTGACTGCATCTATCTGGACCTAAAAAAGGCTTTCGACAGAGTTCCACATAAGAGGTTGTTCTGGAAACTGGAAAATATTGGAGGGGTGACAGGTAAGCTTCTATCATGGATGAAAAATTTTCTGACTGATAGAAAAATGAGGGCAGTAATCAGAGGCAATGTATCAGAATGGAGAAATGTCACAAGTGGAGTACCACAGGGTTCAGTTCTTGCACCAGTGATGTTTATTGTGTACATAAATGATCTACCAGTTGGTATACAGAATTATATGAACATGTTTGCTGATGATGCTAAGATAATAGGAAGGATAAGAAATTTAGATGACTGTCATGCCCTTCAAGAAGACCTGGACAAAATAAGTATATGGAGCACCACTTGGCAAATGGAATTTAATGTTAATAAATGTCATGTTATGGAATGTGGAATAGGAGAACATAGACCCCACACAACCTATATATTATGTGAGAAATCTTTAAAGAATTCTGATAAAGAAAGAGATCTAGGAGTGGTTCTAGATAGAAAACTATCACCTGAGGACCACATAAAGAATATTGTGCAAGGAGCCTATGCTATGCTTTCTAACTTCAGAATTGCATTTAAATACATGGATGGCGATATACTAAAGAAATTGTTCATGACTTTTGTTAGGCCAAAGCTAGAATATGCAGCTGTTGTGTGGTGCCCATATCTTAAGAAGCACATCAACAAACTGGAAAAGGTGCAAAGACATGCTACTAAGTGGCTCCCAGAACTGAAGGGCAAGAGCTACGAGGAGAGGTTAGAAGCATTAAATATGCCAAAACTAGAAGACAGAAGAAAAAGAGGTGATATGATCACTACATACAAAATAGTTACAGGAATTGATAAAATCGACAGGGAAGACTTCCTGAGACCTGGAATTTCAAGAACAAGAGGTCATAGATTTAAACTAGCTAAACACAGATGCCGAAGAAATATAAGAAAATTCACCTTTGCAAATAGAGTGGTAGACGGTTGGAACAAGTTAAGTGAGAAGGTGGTGGAGGCCAAGACCGTCAGTAGTTTCAAAGCGTTATATGACAAAGAGTGCTGGGAAGACGGGACACCACGAGCGTAGCTCTCATCCTGTAACTACACTTAGGTAATTACACTTAGGTAATTACACTGCCGCGCCGCTGTCTGCGCAGCTCCCCCCTCCCCGGGAGGGGGAAGGGGGAGCCCCAGACCCCCCGCGCCGGCTACCCACACCTCAGTTCTTGAGGCTGGATGTCAAAAACGCGAAAAACCGCCGACCGGAGGGAGGGAGGGATGCCGGGGAGCCTCCGGGACTCACCCAGAAAATGGCGTTTCATTACATTCAACGCTGGTTTTCTGGGGGGAGCCCCGTCGGCTCCCCGGAGCTAACTACCCACAGACAGAAAAAGAGGGACTTACCCGGGAGGCGGTCGTCGCTCACCCCTCAACACGAAGCCGAGACAACTGGCTGCAACCGCCGACCCAAAGCAACACAGGCCCGACGAGGGCCAGGGACATTCACAAGGTAACGAGCAGCCAGGACCCTGTTCGACCGCCAAAATCCCCGCGCCCGAATATCAGACCAAGACATATTCCCAAAGACGGCAGCAAGAGCCGCGAACTTACGAACGTCATGGGCACGGGGATAGACCGCAGGCTGGCTAGACCTAATAACCCTGCGGACGACCTGAGAGACCCGAACCCGCGAACAGGGAAGAAGGGAAACCGGATCAACCCACAGCGCGTCCCCGGACACAGAAGCTGTGGCGCGCAAATAACGGCGAAGCGCCGCAACCGGACACAAAACATGATGCACCCCCGGCCTGACCAACCAAGCATCAACCACCCATGGACCCCTCCGGAACGCAGCAGTCTCATTCTTCGCCAGAAAAGAAGGAGACGGCTGCAAACGAACAAAACTATCACCACGACCAAAAGAGCAGAAACCCCTGCGCCGGAGGAGAGCATGAAGCTCCCCTACCCGACCCCCAGAGGCCAAAGCCAACAAGAAAAGTGCCTTGGAAAAACAATCCTGGACCGAAGGGGCCACAACGAAACGAGGAGATGAAAGGAAAGAGAGCACTCTGTCCAAAGACCAGGACGGCTCAGGCGACGCATGAGCAGGTCGGAGGTGAAACAATGCACGAGACAGCTTGCGAAACGGCGCAGACGTAACATCGATACCGAAAGCAAGCTGAAGCGGCTCCGCCAGCGCCGCACGATACGAAGCGACAGTGTTAGGCATAAGATGACGGTCCTGAAACAACCACGAGAGGAAGGACAAGACCACCCGAACAGACAAGGAGCTAACACGACGAAGACGCAAAAAGAAACGGAAAGACCGCCAGGAAACTTCATACTGCCGCCGAGAAGAAGCCCTCAGGTGGGACACCAACAAGGAGGCCACCTGATCACCATAGAGATGATGATAGACTCGAGTCAAAAAAACCATACGCGAAGACTCGAGGAGAAGATCGAACCAGCTACGTGACGTACCGGCCCGATCTGCTGAAAGAGGCGGAGCCGCGGGAAAACCCTCGGGTTCGGACACCGAGCAACCAGCGCCTGAAACCAAGGCTGGGCCGGCCACCAAGGGGCCAGAAGGACAACTCTCCCCCGGTAAGTCTCTAAGCGAGTCAGGACCTGGAGCAACAGCCGAACTGGGGGAAAGAGGTACAGGAACCCCCACCTCGACCAGTCGAGCCGAAAGGCATCGACCCCGACGGCCTCGCAATCGGGGAAGGGCGCCGCATAAACGGGAAGACGCCGCGACCACGCCGACGCGAAGAGGTCCACCTCGGGGCGCCCGAACATCTGGCAAAGCCAACGGAAGGACTCGTCGTCGACCGTCCACTCCGTGGAGAGGGGAACGAAGCGAGACAGGGCGTCGGCCAAGACGTTGGACACGCCCCGTACGTGAACCGCCAGGAGAGCCAAACCCCGAGAACTCAGCAGACGAGTCACCCGAAGCGACCAACCCCAAAGAGACAAGGACCGCATCGAACCCCCGCGGTTCAGGCAATGAACCACCGGAGAGCAGTCCGAATGGAGCCGAATCGTCGATCCGCGGGCCACCCGAATCCTCCCCAGAGCAAACCACACTGCCGCGAACTCCCGCACCGTACTGTGAGCTCGACGGAAGGACGGATCCCAACGCCCCTGGCCGGCCTGGTGAGCACTGGTCACAAAACCCCAGCCGAGAGACGACGCATCCGTGTACACATCGAGCGAGGGCTCGGGTAGGCGCCAAGGCACTGAACCCCGAAAAACCCAAAGAGGAAGCCGGTGACGCAGCAACCGACGCAAGTCCCCCGGGGGTCGAACTCTGCGATCGCGAGAGAGGCGGAAGGGGGAACCCCGAAGGAACCAGAACAGCCGTCGAAGCCAAACCCGACCCGGCGGGTAGACCACCATCGCGAAGTTCAGGCTCCCGCACAGCCCCTCGAGCAACCGCCGGGTGACCCGAGGGCCCTCCAGAAACAGACGAAGGCGGGACCGCAGCCGCAGGAGAGACTCCGGAGGGAGAGACAAGGAGGCGGTCCGAGAGTCCCACACGAGACCCAGCCAAGTCCGAACCTGAGAGGGAACCAGATGGGACTTCCTCCAGTTCACCAAGAACCCGAACCCGGCGAGCTGGGAAAGAACCAAATCCCTGGCTAGCAAGCAAGCTGACTGGCTGGGAGCCCAAACCAGCCAGTCGTCGAGGTAGGCCAACACCCGAACACCTAGGAGACGCAAATGAGCCACCACAACCCGTGTAAGGCGTGTGAACACGCGAGGTGCCAGGTTCAACCCGAACGGGAGACAACGAAAGCGGTAACTCAGACGCCCCACTACAAAACCGAGCCAGTCCCTGAACCGCGGATGAATCGGGACATGCCAATAAGCGTCCCGGAGGTCCAGGGACACCATCCAAGCACCCGGCTCCAAGAGGAGCCGAACCTGAGACAGCGTAGTCATCCGAAAGGAGGGGCAATGAACCCAGGGGTTCAGACGGGACAAGTCCAGAATGAACCGCAGGTCCGCGCAGTCCCGTTTCG
Source organism: Procambarus clarkii (assembly GCF_040958095.1). Lineage (NCBI taxonomy): Eukaryota > Metazoa > Arthropoda > Malacostraca > Decapoda > Cambaridae > Procambarus > Procambarus clarkii. The sequence goes on along the minus strand of NC_091162.1, from coordinate 1,739,425 downwards.
GAACCGGAAACAGACGGGAAACCCATCTGAGGGACGACGTCGTTTCGACGACGCCCAAGCGTACCCACTCCAAGACGACTCGACAGAGCGCAGGGGAAGAAGCCTGCCCCGCCAGCCCCGACCCCCCAAAGGGGGGAGGGGCCACCCAACGCCACCGCAGGCCGCGAGACACGACCCGAAAGGCCCACGAATCGTGGGACCAGCGCGAACACCGCGCCGACGAGACGAGGGAGGGTCCGCAGGAGGAGCCAACCCCAAACCTGACACCAGAGGCCTACCACGACGAGAGGAACCCCGAGCCCTGGCACGACCTTTCCGGGAAGACCCACCCCGGGACCCCCGGAAAACCAACAAGTCCGACATCGGACGACAAGCCGCCGACGCAGCCTGAATAAACTGCGCCACGGCCGACTCCCCAAACAGGAGAGGACAAAAAGGTGAAGAACGCCTAAGAGCCAGAGCCCAAGCAGATTCCACGGAGGAACCCAGCACCGCCTGCCGACACGCGAGACGGGAAGCATAGAACAGGGAAACCGCATCCCGCAAAATCGGTGTGAACAGCTTCAACAAGGCAGCCGACGAACGCGCAGCCGAAGACAAGGTGCCGGACCCCGGGACGGACCCAAGCGTCCCCACATCCTCCACGAGCCAATCCGAAGACAGCTCCAGGAGGGAAAAGAACCGCAAGGCCGAACACAAAAGGCCCCGAGCGCGCAAGTCCTCCGCCATGAGCGCCGCCGAAAGGGAGGGAACCTGCACATGGAGCTGAATAACGCCCACATCGCGGGGAAGGGCAGGGGCAAACAAGCACTCATTCAGGTACTCAAGTTCACCCCCCAGGAAAACCTGAAGCACCGTGGAAGCTTCCCGCCACTCCAGCGTGCGGGAACGACAGAAGGAATGCCAGGAATCCAGACCAAACAAGGGGCAGTCTGCTAGCCAGGATGACTCCGGAACCTCGTAACGGAGCCAGAAAGGGAACGAAGTCCCAAACCTGAACGTGGACGGATCCATTTCCGAGGCATAATCCGGGTCACGCAGGAGGTAAGCTGCAAAGGCCGCTCGCACCACACCAGGTTGGATGCGATAAGCCGAAAACCTCCGGAAGGACGGAACTGACGTACCCGGGGGAACACGGAACCGTACCCGGGGAGGGGCCGACACCAAATCCAACTCGTACGCAGAGGGGGGGAAAGAAAACCCCACTCCTTGTAACAATAAGCCCCGCTCAGTGGGAAGAAAAACCCAGGCGGGGTCCAGCGGGGCCCAAGGCCCCCAAGTCAGCCCCTCCCCAGCCTCGAGGTCCGTCACCACAGGACCCGAGGCCGAGTCCTCTCCCCAAGCCCCGACCCCACAAGACAAGGACGGAGCAGCCGGAAAAGCTGGAGGAAGGGGGGCCCACTGGTCAGACCCTGAAGCTTCGGCCGGGAGACAAGACTCGAATGCCTCTGCCGCCCCCCCGGAAGGGGCAACCCCCGAAGCTGCCCGAGTCTCGAGATCAAGTAACCCCTGCTCCGACCCCGAAACCCTCAGACGCTTCGGGGCCGGAAGCAGGGGCGGGGGACCAGAACGAACAGAAGGGGAAGGACGAGGAGGTGCGGACTGAACCAGGATCGAAGCGACCCCCACCCCCAAGTCCGGGTCTCGAAAAGCAAAGCGGGGCAGCCCCGGGGCATCCGGGGAAGCAACCAACCGAGCGCGTTGCAACAGACGAAACCTAGACTGCAACGCACGTGCCGCCTGTACCCGAATAGAATCATCAGAGGATTGGGTAAATTGAGTCACAAGCAAGCAGCAACACTCACAGGACTCAGGGTCGAAAGTATCACCGACCCAACAGGCAGCGTGGCAGAGGCAAAAACAATGAGGGTCACCCTGAGACAAGGGGACCGAGCAACCCTCAAACTCGCACACAGCGAGTGGGGACTCCGGGGTCACATCCATCGGACCCACGCGCCCCCTAGGGGATTCCCAGGGTCCTGAGCGTTTACTTTAAGAGGACTCGCGCTCAGGTAGTCCCAGGCAGGGTGCTGCAAACTGGCGCCCAAAACTACCAAGCAAACTTCTAAAGCTGAACCCCAGGGACGTGTACACTCACGGGGACCTAGCAGGGGGCGCCACCGAGAACAGTGGAAGGGCAAAAACAAACTGAATAAAATGACAGAACCCCCCACCAGGCAAAAACAAAAAGAAAAACAAAACCCCGCAAGAGGACAGCGAACCCCAAGGAACAGAGCCGGCCGCGATGTCGGGAATTACAAGCTGAGCAGCACCCTGCGCCCCTACCAGTGCAAACTGCCTCTTACCTGCCGGTAACAAGGGAGAACAGAACACCCAAGAGCCCAACAGGCGGCCGAAAAACCGAAAGGTAAAACGGACCAGCAGAGGCAGACCCCGAGGAGCCTGTGGAAGGTGGCCCCAAGCCCCAAGGGCAGTACAGTATCCACTCAATTTAACGGCCTATATGGGGCTGTACCCTGGTCGTTATTTCCGGAGTTCTGGTATTTCCGAAGTTAAGATGTCGGTAATTTTTCAAGTAACATTCGGGTAGGATATACTTTATACTGTATAACAAGTGGACCACACAACAAGTGAACCATATAAACCAAACACCTCCTTCCCTCCCCTCCTTCAATGTCTTCCATCCCCTCCCTCAATGTCTTCCATCCCCTCCCTCAATGTCTTCCATCCCCTCCCTCAATGTCTTCCATCCCCTCCCTCAATGTCTTCCATCCCCTCCCTCAATGTCTTCCCTCCCCTCCCTCAATGTCTTCCATCCCCTCCCTCAATGTCTTCCCTCCCCTCCCTCAATGTCTTCCCTCCCCTCCCTCAATGCCTTCCATCCCCTCCCTCATTATCTTCCATCCCCTCCCTCAATGTCTTCCATCCCCTCCCTCATTATCTTCCCTCCCCTCCTTCAATGTCTTCCATCCCCTCCCTCAATGTCTTCCATCCCCTCCCTCAATGTCTTCCCTCCCCTCCCTCAATGCCTTCCATCCCCTCCCTCATTATCTTCCATCCCCTCCCTCAATGTCTTCCATCCCCTCCCTCATTATCTTCCCTCCCCTCCCTCAATGCCTTCCATCCCCTCCCTCATTATCTTCCATCCCCTCCCTCAATGTCTTCCATCCCCTCCCTCAATGCCTTCCATCCCCTCCCTCAATGTCTTCCCTCCCCTCCCTCATTATCTTCCATCCCCTCCCTCAATGTCTTCCATCCCCTCCCTCATTGTCTTCCATCCCCTCCCTCATTGTCTTCCATCCCCTCCCTCATTATCTTCTATCCCCTCCCTCAATGTTTTCCATCCCCTCCCTCATTATCTTCTATCCCTTCCCTCACTGCGTTCCTCATAACATGAGAACAGCAGGTGATGGAGGAAGGAGCTACTAATGGGGTCGAGGGAGCTGCTATAACAGGGTCTAGGCCTGGCTACCCGGACATATCTGTCAGCGCCTGCTCGCAGATGCCAGCTGTGCATAATTCATAAATAAAACTATATTTGTTTAATTAACAAATAGGAAACTATAAAACATGTTATTGATTAACAATGTATAGTTATATACGAAAATTAACATATTTTGGCATAAATATTTTACAACTAAGATTACAAAATTTAATACAGTATGGGGTGAGAGGTTTGGCACCATCGCCTTGGTCAGCAATTCTGCCCTCCGCCTTCCTTACCACCACCACTCTCCCTACCTCCCTCAACACCACCCCTCTCCCTGCCTCCCTCACCACCACCCCTCTCCCTGCCTCCCTCAACACCACCACCCCTCTCCCTACCTCCCTCAACACCACCACCCCTCTCCCTACCTCCCTCAACACCACCACCCCTCTCCCTGCCTTCCTCAACACCACCACTCTCCCTACCTCCCTCAACACCACCACTCTCCCTACCTCCCTCAACACCACCACTCTCCCTACCTCCCTCAACACCACCCCACTCCTTACCTCCCTCAACACCACCACTCTCCCTACCTTCCTCAACACCACCCCTCTCCCTACCTTCCTCAACACCACCCCTCTCCCTACCTCCCTCAACACCACCCCTCTCCCTACCTCCCTCAACACCACCCCTCTCCCTACCTCCCTCAACACCACCCCTCTCCCTACCTCCCTCAACACCACCCCTCTCCCTACCTCCCTCAACACCACCCCTCTCCCTACCTCCCTCAACACCACCCCTCTCCCTACCTCCCTCAACACCACCCCTCTCCCTACCTCCCTCAACACCACCCCTCTCCCTACCTCCCTCAAAACCACCCCTCTCCCTACCTCCCTCAAAACCACCCCTCTCCCTACCTCCCTCAACACCACCCCTCTCCCTACCTCCCTCAACACCACCCCTCTCCCTACCTCCCTCAACACCACCACTCTCCCTACCTTCCTCAACACCACCACTCTCCCTACCTCCCTCAACACCACCCCTCTCCCTGCCTCCCTCAACACCACCCCTCTCCCTGCCTCCCTCAACACCACCCCTCTCCCTGCCTCCCTCAACACCACCCCTCTCCCTGCCTCCCTCAACACCACCCCTCTCCCTGCCTCCCTCAACACCAACCCTCTCCCTGCCTCCCTCAACACCAACCCTCTCCCTGCCTCCCTCAACACCACCCCTCTCCCTGCCCCCCTCAACACCACCCCTCTCCCTGCCTCCCTCAACACCACCCCTCTCCTTGCCTCCCTCAACACCACCCCTCTCCCTGCCTCCCTCAACACCACCCCTCTCCCTGCCTCCCTCAACACCACCCCTCTCCCTGCCTCCCTCAACACCACCCCTCTCCCTGCCTCCCTCAACACCACCCCTCTCCCTGCCTCCCTCAACACCACCCCTCTCCCTGCCTCCCTCAACACCACCCCTCTCCCTGCCTCCCTCAACACCACCCCTCTCCCTGCCTCCCTCAACAGCACCACCCCTCTCCCTGCCTCCCTCAACAGCACCACCCCTCTCCCTGCCTCCCTCAACAGCACCACCCCTCTCCCTGCCTCCCTCAACAGCACCACCCCTCTCCCTACCTCCCTCAACACCACTCCTCTCCCTGCCTCCCTCAACAGCACCACCCCTCTCTCTGCTTCCCTCAACACCACCACTCTCCCTCCCTACCTCACTTCCACCACCAATACTCTCCCTACCACCCTCACCACCACCCCCAACACTCTCCTTGCCTCTCCCCCTCAATGCCTCCCTCCATCAATCACTGCCTCCCATCCCTCCCGCAAGGCCTTGGAGGTCGGTGGCCTGTTGCCACGTGAGGGGCCGCCATGCCAAAACAAACTCAATACCTACCTTCGGTAATATCGACCGCCAGACTGGTATATGAGGGTCCAGATACCGATCTCCTAAACCGGTCGTTATTACCGGCAGATCGGTATAAAAGAGGCCGTTAAATTGAGTGGATACTGTACTTACAGGGCACCTAGGGAAGGCAGCCCTAGGCGCATGCAGCCCGAGTACTGAAGATAACTCCTGGCTCTCGCACCCACAAAACTAACACCACACTCAAAGCACAGTGCAGTAGCGACACCGGAGCCAGAGCACACGACCATCGCCTATAGCATCAGCCTCAAGAACTGAGGTGTGGGTAGCCGGCGCGGGGGGTCTGGGGCTCCCCCTTCCCCCTCCCGGGGAGGGGGGAGCTGCGCAGACAGCGGCGCGGCAGTGTGTGACGTCACACTAATTTGCTTGTTTTCGGTTGGGGAGTTCTATCCACTAGTTCGGTATTAGGTAGCAATTTTAACCAGAATAGGGGTTTGTTTTGGGGCGCTTACCTTTCTGGGTGCCTGTTCCGGTCGATGGCAGACATAGAATGCTTCCAACTACACGGGGGCTTCTATAGGCCATTGCTCCCCTTGCCTCTCTGAGGGGGCCCGGTTCTGGCCGTGGTCCCCGGTAGGCCTAAGAACTCCATACACATGACTGATGCCAAAGTCTGACATTAGCATATCAGCCTGGGATAGCTCCGGGGAGCCGACGGGGCTCCCCCCAGAAAAAAATTCTAAATATTAGGCAGTGATGATTTCTCTGGGGGTACACTCTCTGGCACATTTTGCCTGCATACTACTAGAACTTACTTGTGGCTCACTGCTTGTTTTTCTCACTAAAAACCTGTCTAGTGACACTTATTCTTTCCTTACATTGTAACACTTGTCTGAAGTGAAACATTACATTGTCATTAAAAAGGTAAACACAAAGGCCTACTACAGCTTGATCTGGGTGAATTAATAACAACTTTTCAACATCCTCAAGTGTTTGAGTTCTTTGTTTCGTGATTGTTGATGCACCTTTTGCCACTTTAGCACTCGTACAGTACAACCTTGATTCAACATACCCTGATTTAACGAATCTCCGGCTAGTTCACACACTTTTCAGGCCGGATTAATTTACCCGGTTTGACGAGCAATGGTTTGCCGAAGCGAGGGACGTTTGGATTTGCTTACGATGTTGAAACAGAGTTCACAGACTAGTGGAAAACTTTCCCAGTCAATCACAGATAACAATTAAAAATTCTCTCATATGACAAGTACGATCACACAAGTAGACCACACAAATGGACCGCACAAGTGGTCCACAAGTGGTCCACAAGCTTATGATGTTTACGATGTTTGGACAGAGTTCACAGACTGGTGGAAAACTTTCCCATTCCATCACAGGTTACAATTAATAATTCCTTCATAAGACAAGTTGGATCACACAAGTGGACCACACAACAAGTGAACCATATGAACCAAGCACCAGCCAGAATGGTCCACACAAGAAGTGATGCACATTAACCAAATACCAGCCAGAGTGGTCCACACAAGTGAACGACTGAGTTTCAATGATTTTCGTTCACTGATATGTGGCACACGTATCTTTGTAAATTAATTTTAAGGCTGAAGCGTGAATAGCTAGCTAATGTGTCGAAATCTTCTTATATACATTTTATGTGATGAAACAAGATGAGTGAGGGTGGACAGATAAGGGAATACTGTACTGTAAACCTCACTTTACAGTAAGGTTTCATTCACTTTCGTCTGTGTTGTCATAGTTCAGTGACCCATGACTTTGAACGTTTCCGATTAATAAATCATTTCTAAAACCGGTGTTTTAATAACTCTTTATTATCCTAATTAAATTAACTAAATAAAATCAAAACTATACTGTAATATGATAGATATCTGGTATTTGAGAAATTATTCATGTTATTGGCGGCTCACAAGTTCAGCGTGAGTGGACTGGTCTAATCCATGTGCACACAACACCATGCTTGTTTTGTTCAATTTCATCGCCAGAGTTCAATGACTTATGGCTTCGAAATAATAAAATTAATAAATCAGTTCTAAGTATTTTTATAGCTCTTATTATCATAATAATGTTACTAAACTAAATATATAACCCTAAATATATAATTTGATGTTAATCCAATATTTGAGAGAAATTTGTGTTACTGGAAATCGAACACAATACCATGCTTGTTTTGTTCGATTTCGTCGCCACAGTTCAGTGACCTACGGCTTCGAAATAATAAAATTAATAAATCAGTTCTAAAATAAGTATTTTTTATAGCTCTTATTATTGTAATAATGTTGCTAAACTAAATATATAACCCAAAAATATATAATTTGATGTAAATTCAATATTTGAGAGAAATTTATGTTACTGGATCTGGCTTAAACACCAGCATACTGTAGGGTGTACGTATAGACCTAGTCTGCATTCATACAGTAGGCACCCAGTGCCCTTAGTTTTGTCTGCGATTGACGTATTTATCCGCCAGTGGAAGAATAATCATGGAATTTACAATTTTTTTACTACAGCTGTATTGTTATACAACAAAATGTCTCAGGGGCTTACTAATAGTGCCTTATTAATGCCAAAAATGAAGCAATATTTTACAAGAACTAGTAGCAGAAAATCAACCAGCATGAGCACAGCCGTACCCAGCACGAGCACAGCCGTACCCAGCACGAGCACAGCCGTACCCAGCACGATAACAGCTGTATCCAGCATGAGCACAGCCGTACCCAGCACGAGCACAGCCGTACCCAGCACGAGCACAGCCGTACCCAGCACGATAACAGCTGTATCCAGCATGAGCACATCCGTACCCAGCACAAGTTTTAAGTGTGTACATAGTGTTAAAATTAGAGTTGCAGTAATTTTAGTGTACAATAGTTTTCATAAACTGTATTATAGTACTCAACTTACAGCAGAACTACTTAATCAACACAGTGCTAACGGCATAATACACTACAGTACATATTTACTGTACAGCATTCACAACTCCATGAGACTTCAAGCTGGACATAACTCCAACAATAAAGTAAATAACAAATGTAACAGTTATTTTCAGTAGAGTAATAATATACAGGTACAGTATATAATATGATAATGCATTTTTATTGTGTACAAGAAAAAAAAAGAATCTGACACAAACGCCCCCTGAAGGTCACCTCTTGCAACGCATCCAACGCACTGGGGTTTGTCCCTTATAGGTACATTGAGGTTTGTTCCTTATAGGTACATTGAAGTACAACCTCAATGCGTTGAATTGAGGTTGACATACGTGCTGTAATGTCCTTTTTATTAGCAATTACAGTGCATATCGCTGACATAGATTTTGTTGTACTGCCTAGCTAGTTCAACAACCCGTGTACCATTTTCATGTTTACAAATGATCTCTTGTTTTTTCTCAATGGTCATTGTCATGTGTGTTTTTTTGGAGTGAACCTTACCACTGGCTTTCATGGGACTCATGGCGAGATATATAACAACAACTTTTATGCTCAAATAGCCAAAAAAACGAAGAATCCCAGCATTTAATGTAATGAAACACCATTTTCTGGGTAAGCCCCGGAGGCTCCTTGGAGCTTATTGGGCTAATGTATGCTATATTAAACCAATACATTAGCTAAGGAGTTCAGACCTACCAGGGACCAGCGCCGGAATCTGGCCCCTTCAGAGAGGTTTCAGGGAGCAATGGCCCTGGAAAACCCCCCTTGTGGTTGGGGTTTTCCTTATCTGCCATCGACCGGGGTTAGGCACCCAGAAAGGTAGGTATAACAAAACAAACCCCACATGGTAAAAAACTAAAACAAAAAACCAAACAGAGGTAGAAACTCCCTACAATCCCAAGGAAACAAGTAAACAAGCAAACATCACATTTTACTGCCGCGCCGATCGTCCGCGCAGCCCTCCCCACCCCGAGAGGGGAAGGGGGGAGCCCCGGACCTCACCGCACCGGCTGCCTAGCATCAGTTCGGAAGCTAAGCTTCAACCAATGTGAAAAAACTGCCAACCGGTGGGAGGGAGGTTGCCAGGGAGCCTCCGGGGCTCACCCAGAAAATGGCGTTTAATAACATTCAACGCTGGTTTTCTGTGGGGAGCCCCTACGGCTCCCCACAGAAAACTCCCTGGAACTTTGTACCCAAAGAGAAGGAAAAGAAAGGGCTAACCCAGGAGGCTGCCGCCACAAACTTCGCAACGCGTAGCCGAGACAACAGGCTACAACCTGCGACCCAAGGCAACAAAAAACGCACAGGAGCGGATACGCGCATAAAGAACGGGCGGCCAGGAACCTGTGCGACCCTCAAATCCTTGCGCCCAAAATGAGCCCTAGACGTCACCAACACAGCAGCGAAAGCTGCAAACGTCCGAACAGCACGGGCGCAAGGATAGACCACAGGCTGGAAACCCTAAAAACTCTGCGGACGACCTGGAAGACCCAAGCCCTGAAACAGCGAATGAGGGGAACCGGATCAACCCAAAGCGCATGCTCAGACACGGTACGCAGGTAATGGCAAAAAAGCGCAACTGGACAATACAGGATGCATCCCTGGCCGAACCAATCAAGCATCAATAATCCAAGGACCCCCCCCCCACCCCGGTAAGCAGCCCTCTCGACTGCCGCCAGAAGGATGGAGAAAGGCTGCAAACGTACAAACCTACCACCAGTACCAAAGAGCAGAAACCTGAACTGCAGGGGCTACCACAAACTGAGGAGAAGATAAAAGGGCACCCTGATCAAGAACCAGGATGGCTCAGGTGACGCATGAGCAGGCCGGAGGTGAAACAAAACACGAGGAAGCGTACGGAACGGGGCAGATGTGACCTGCTTGATGGGGTTCTGGGAGTTCTTCTACTCCTCAAGCCCGGCCCGAGGCCAGGCTCGACTTGTGAGAGTTTGGTCCACCAGGGTGTTGCTTGGAGCGGCCCGCAGGCCCACATACCCACCACAGCCCAGCTGATCCAGAACTTCTCTTAGAAAACAGTCCAGTTTTCTCTTGAAGATGTCCACGGTTGTTCCGACAATATTTCTTCTAGTCGCTGGGGGGGCGTTGAACAGCTGCGAACCTCTGATGTTTATACAGTGTTCTCTGATTGTGCCTATGGCACCTCTGCTCTTCACTGGTTCAATCTTGCATTTTCTTCCATATCATTCACTCCAGTACGTTGTTATTTTACTATGTAGATTTGGGACCTGGCCCCTCCAGTATTTTTCATGTGTATATTATTTGATATCTCTCTCGTCTCCTTTCTAGAGAGTACATATCGAGGGCTTTGAGACGATCCCAATAATTTAGGTGTTTTATCTTGTCTATGCATGCCGTATATGTTCTCTGTATTCCCTCTATTTCAGCAATCTCTCCTGCTCTAAGGGGGAAGTGAGCACTGAGCAGTACTCGTGATGGGACAACACAAGTGACTTGAAGAGTACAACCATTGTGATGGGATCCCTGGATTTGAAAGTTCTCGTAATCCATCCTATCATTTTTCTGGCTGATGCAATATTTGCTTGGTTATGCTCCCTAAACGTTAGATTGTCGGACATCATTATTCCCAAATCCTTGACATGCTGCTTTTCTACTATGGGAAGATTCGATTGTGTTTTGTACCCTGCATTATGTTTCAGATCCTCATTTTTGCTGTACCTGAGTATCTGAAATTTATCACTGTTAAACATCATGTTATTTTCTGCTGCCCAATCGAAAACTTTGTTGACATCTGCTTGTAATTTTTCAATGTCTTCAGCAGAGGTAATTTTCATGCTGATTTTTTGTGTCATCTGCGAAGGATGACACAAAGCTGTGACGTGTATTTTTGTCTATATCTGATATGAGAATAAGGAACAGTAGTGGTGCAAGGACTGTACCTTGAGGTACAGAGCTTTTAACATCGCTTGGACTTGATTTGATTTGATTGACTGTTACTCTTTGTGTTCTGTTCGACAGGAAATTGAGTATCCAGCGTCCTACTTTTCCAGTTATTCCCATTGACCTCATTTTGTGTGCTATCACCCCATGGTCACATTTGTCGAACGCCTTTGCAAAGTCTGTGTATACAACATCTGCATTTTGCTTTTCTTCTAGAGCTTCTGTGATTTTGTCATAGTGGTTGAGTAACTGTGACAGACAGGATCTTCCTGCTCTAAATCCATGTTGTCCTGGGTTGTGCAACTCAGGACAACATAAATGTGCAACAAAACAACATTATGTTTAGTATGTCACCTATGCACATATTTAATAAGTCAATATTGACTTATTAAATTTGCGAGAACGGGTTGGAGGGAGGGCGGGAGTGGCTGGCTGGTACACGGCGGTCACTCCTCATTACTTTTTGACTCATAATAGCTACTTAGTGGTTCGTTATACCCTGTAGTGAACAAAACATGCAAATACTGTACTTATATATAACCTGTGCTTATAGTGTAATAACCGACAAAGTATTTGTTCACTGATTGATGAACATAATTGAATCAACAATATGCACATCATATTTTTGAGTACAGCAATGATTCACACATTTTATTATATAAATATATCAAACTACACACTATTGAATAATATTACAGCAAAAAAACTATGAAAAATCAATCAGAGACATTGAAATAATTAGGTAATTATCTCTTTGAGACAACTCCGGCTTGACAGCTTGCGAGCAACAGACCGTCTGGGACGCACGCTGAGTCAGCGCCTATAATTTGCCAGACTTCCCCGCCCTATAGCGGGCAATATATGCCACTTACGATTTTTTTATTATTTTTCTTGTGATCAGTGAACACAAATTAACAGGTTAGGAAGAAAAAATATTTTTTTTTTTTCAAAATTACATGCGCCTGTGGGGAAGAAAGGATATTATACCCCTAACATGTTAAGGGTTAAAGAGGAAGGGACATCCTCTACTGCCTTTACTCACAACTGTTTTCTTAGGTTGAACCTTACCACCGACTTTCTTGGAACCCATGGCATGATATATAATATTCAGTTTTATGTTCAAAAAGCAAAAAATCACCACAAAAATGGAATTTCTTATAGGCGTGATTGTCACTAAGGGGGCAGCTCTAGTAAATTGAGGCAGGTTGGCCCGCGTGACCGGGAACCACGCGCTCGGTCGACCCAAATGTGTACCAACAAATATCGTTAGTCAATGACACTATAGTAAGTCGAGTCGCATTTTTCGATCAAATTTACATCGTAACTCGAAAACTCTTGACATTTAGATTTTGTTCAGTTTGTATGTCTAAGAATAAATGAGTGGGTTTAAAGAACAAATTAATATGGACAAACTGCATGTATAATAATGAATAAAGAAATGTAGCACTTCAAATTCTTACCGAACAGACTGCTGGCACCAGAAGGCCTGAAGTCGAGAAACAATCAGTCTTAAAGCCTTCTTGTCCCATTGCCACTTTTCTCCTTCAAAAGTGGTTTGATAAAGTTGTAAAGGCATTTCACTTGCAATTGACTGCTGTGGTGTCCTGCAAAATTTGTCATGTTCAAAACAAGACATAACAGATATACTTACAGTAGGTATAGTAGTTCTACACCATTTGATGTAATAGGTATGATAAATATTACAATAATGTACTGTACTGTACAGCTTCTAAATATGTTATATCAAAAATCAATGCCAGCTACAAAACCAGCGTTGAATGTAATGAAACACCATTTTCTGGGCGAGTCCTGGAAGCTCCCTGGAGCTATATCGGGTTGATATGTATATATGTATTAGACTGTGGCATCAGTCAATTCGAATGAAGTTCTAAGCATACCGGGGATGACAAGCCAGAACCTGGCCCCCTCAGAAAGGCATGAGGAGCAGTGGCTTATAGAAACCCCCGTGTGGTTTGTAGCATCCTATGTCTGCCATCTACCGAGTTAGGCACCCAGAAAGATAGGTGTCCCAAAACATACCCCAAATGGTGAAACAGTACTACCTAAAACCAAACTGCTAAGCAGAACTCCCCAATCTGAAAACAAGCAAACAAGCATGATGTTACACCCACCACCACACCTGTCTATGCAGCCCCCTCCTCCCCCGAGAAGGGGAAAGGGGAAACCCTAGGTCCCACGCCGGCTATCCACCCCTCAGTTCAGAGGCTAAATGTCAAAAACACGAAAAAACGCTGACCGGTGGGAGGGAGGGTTGCCAAGTAGCCTCCGGAAGGCAGCAGTCTCAATCATTGCCAGATAAGGAGGAGACGGCTGCAGACAAACAAATCTACTGCCGCGACCGAAAGAGCAGAAAACCAGAACAGGATGGGCCACACTAAATCGAGAAGAAAGAAAAAAGCACCCTGTCCAATAACCAGGCTGGCACAGGTGGCGCATGAGCAGGCTGGAGGTGAAACAACGCACGAGACAGCTTGCAGAACGGCGTAGAAGTAACATCAATACTGAACGCAAGCGGAAGCGGCTCCGCCAGCGCCGCACAATATGAGGCGACAGTATGTGGCAAAAGGATGGCCCCGAACCCCCACAAGAGTGGAACAAGACAACACCAACAAAACACAGCCATCGAAGAAGGGACAGAGGGAAAGGAAGGACCACCGAAAAAAAAAAAAACCACACCGCTGCCAAGAAGCAGCACGCAGGTGGGACACCAGCAACGAAGCCACCCTACCACCAACAGAAGGCGAGACTCGAGGCAGAGCCGAACGAGCCAAAGAAGAAGCGGAGCCGCGGGAAGACCTCGGCTGCGACAACCGAGCAGGCAGAGCCGGAAACCCGAGCCGGCAAAGAAGGAGATGGAACGTCTGCCATACTGAAAAACCTCCCAACGCCAGTGAGCCGAAAGGAGGTTGGAGACCATGACCCTGACAGACTCCTGAGAAGGGACACCACGAGACCCCTGAAAACGCCAACAGGCCGGGAAAGCCAGGAACCAGAATCAAAACCAGGCAAGAGGAGAGCCAAAAGGCACAAACAAAATACACAATGTGTAGGACAAAAGGAAGCTGAGGAACGAAGAAGGTAGGCAGCAAATAGGAACGAAGGGACCGGACCAACACTAAAAGCCGCTGGACATGTCCCAACACGACATCGGGAGACTGAAGATCCAGAGGGGCCATGACCACCACAAGCAAAATCCTCAGAGGAAGTGACAGGGTAGAGAAATAGAAGCAAAGGAACACATGGGACACGTAACGGGGGAAACATGTTGAACTGAACGCCCAAAGAGCTGTAAAAAAAGAAAGAAGAAGCATACCAGTGTCAGAGTAGGAGACAATAGGAATGCATGAGGAAGGGATGTGGTGGAGGCCAACCCCACACCCAGAATCAAGTGCAGAGAAGAGAGCCTAGAAGGTGCAAGAACCTGTACAGAAGTCGAATGACAGGCGAGACTAAGAGCCAAAGCTTAACCCCAGCAAGCACAACTAGGTGAGGACAACTAGGGGAGTACAGAGAATCCAATGTACATGGAAAAGCTAAGCCAGGCACAGCAAGACCGGCAAGGAATGAGGGACCCAGAAAATCATGGGAACAAAGAACCCAAACAAGGAAGGCCCTAGGAAGAAGCACGGAAGGGCCGAACAAAACACCACAAGCATACCCCAACACACAACTGCAGTATCAAAACCGCAGCAAAATGTCACCACATAACACCCTCGACACAGGAACATGTACCACATAGCAGGCACCTCCACCTATGCACCTTGGAACACGGTGGAGGTGGGGCCCCGAACGCAAGCGAGATACCTGCTGGATTGGGTTCTGGGAGTTCTTCTACTCCCCAAGCCCGCATGGGTGGACATGCATAGAAGAGGGACTGGATTGGCACAGTCAGAAACCGCCTCGTATGGGTCAAGAGGCCTCCTGCAGTTACCTGTGGTCTGATGTCCGAATCAGGTGAGGAACAAGAGCTGCCACGTATGGGCCAACAGGCCTGCTGCAGGCACTCCTGTTTGTATGTTTCCATATTCTCATGTACGCATGTACTCCCATTCATTTCCCCAAAAACGAACCAGCACCTGGATGAAGGAGATGCCAGACTGCATACTCTCACCTGCAGAACATCGGCACGGAAGGGTCATGACAATGTCACAAGGCCAGTGCCGCTAGAGGCGGCTAGAATATCGTGCACCCTCAGCTAAGAAAACCAGGAGCACCACCAGCGGAAGCAGGCCAGAGCCGCTCATGCAGATGAGGAGGGGAGAGGCAAAGAAGGCGCTCCCCACCCAAAATGCAGGGATAACCCGGCGTCCTCCCCATAGCGGCACTCCAGAACATCCCCAAAAGCAACGGGGCACGGACTGGAGAATGAGAAGAGCAAGAGGCAAAGTACTTGAGAGAAAATGGATGTTGAACCCCAGCATTGGTGCACACCTCCTGAACCTAAACAAACTCCCACAGCGCATGCGCAGGACACTAAAGAAAATTAGCCCAACAGTTTGTATCCCGAGTGATTCTCATAAGAGAAGAAACAGCCCAAAGCACAGGAACAGCAGCCAAAAAACCAGCATTGAATGTAATGAAACGCCATTTTCTGGGTGAGCCCCGGAGGCTCCCTGGAGCTTATCGGGCTAATGTATGTTATATTACACCGGGACATTAGCTAAGGAGTTCAGACCTACCAGGGACCAACGCCAGAACCTGGCCCCTTCATAGAAGTTTCAGGGAGCAATGGCCCTGGAAAAAACCCTTATGGTTGGGGTTTTCCTTATCTGCCATCGACCAGGGTTTGAACCCAGAAAGGTAGGCATAACAAAACAAACCCCACATGATAAAAAACTAAAACAAAAAACTGAACAGAGAGGTAGAAACTCCCTACAATCCCAAGGAAACAAGCAAACAAGCAAAATCACACTTTACTGCCGCGGGGAGCAGCCCTCCACACCCCGAGAGGGGGAGGGGGGAGCCTCGGACCTACCGCGCCGGCTGCCTAGCATCAGTTCGGAAGCTAAGCTTCAACCAACGGGAAAAAAACGCTAACCGGTGGGAGGGAGGGTTGCCAGGAAGCCTCTGGGGCTCACCCAGAAAATGGCGTTTCATTACATTCAACGCCATTTTCTGTGGGGAACCCCTACAGCTCCCTGGAGCTTCATACCCAAAGAGAAGGAAAAGAAAGGGCTGACCTGGGAGGCGGCTGCCACAAACTCCGCAACGCGAAGCCGAGACAACAGACTGCAACCTGCAACCCAAGGCAAGAAGAACGCACAGGAGCAGACGCGCATAAAGCATAGGCAGCCAAGAACCTGTGCGACCCTCAAATCCCTGCGCCCGAAAAGAGCCCTAGACGTCACCAACACAGCAGCAAAAGCTGCAAACGTCCGAACAGCACGGGCGCAAGGACAGACCGCAGGCAGGAAGACTGAAAAACTCTGCGGACGACCTGGGAGACCCGAGCCCTGAAACGGGGAAAGAGGGGAACCGGATCAACCCAACGCGCATCCCAAGACACAGTACGCAGGTAACGGCAAAAAAGTGCAACCGGACAATACAGGACGCACCCTTGGCCGAACCAATCAAGCATCAATAACCCAAGAACCCCTCCAGAAAGCAGCCATCTCGACCGTCGCCAGAAGGACGGAGAAAGGCTGCAAACATACAAACCTACCACCAGTACCAAAGAGCAGAAACCTGAACCGAAGGGGTTACCACAAACTGAGGAGAAGATAAGAAGGCACCCTGATCAAGGACCAGGACGGCTCAGGTGACGCATGAGCAGGCCGGAGGTGAAACAAAACACGAGAAAGCGTATGAAACGGGGCAGATGTGACGTTCACCCCGAACGCAAGCCGGAGCAGCTCCGCCAGCGCCGCACAAAACGAGGTGACAGTAAGAAACATAAAAAACTGTAGTCCTGAAAACCCAAGAAAGGACAAGACAACCTGATACGAAAGAGAAGACAACCTACGAAGAGCAAGAAAAAAATGCATAGAAACACCAGGAATGTCATACTGTCGCCGAGACGAAGCTCGCAGGTCGGACACCATCAACAAAGCTACCTAATCGCCACAGGGGTGGTGATACCCGCGTCAAAATACCAAACGCGAAGAGCCGAGGAGAAGGCCGAACCAGTCATGTACAGGACCGGTCCAACCTGCCGAAAGAGGCGGAGCCACGGGAAAACGCTCCAGGTTCGCACACCTATCAAGCAGCGTCTGAAAATAAAGCTGGGCCAGCCACCAAGGGACCATAAGGAGGACTATCGTGGGAATGCGCTCCAACCGAGCCAAAACCCGAAACAACAGCTGGACCGGGAGAAGAGGAAAAGGTACCTTCAACTCGACCAGTCCTGCCGAGAGGCACCCACCGTGAACGCATCACAGGCAGGTAAGGGCGCCACATAGAATGGGCGACGCCTAGACCACGCAGACTTGAAGACGTCCATGGCCAGGAGTTCATACGTCCGGCAGAGCCAACGAAACGAGTCGGTGACGACTGGCTAATCTGTGAACAGAGGAATGAACCGAGACAGCTGTCCACCAGGACGCAGGACACAAGACGGACATGAACCTCACGGTTAGCCAAACCCCGAGAATCCAGCAAACGAGCCATTCTAAGGGACCAACTCCAAAGGTCAAACACCTAAGAGAAACCCTGTGGTTCTGGCAAAGAACCGCTAGAGAACAGTCCGAATGGAGCTGAATGGTAGAGCACCGAGTGACCCAAACCCTCCGAAGCGCAAACCAGACAGCCACGAACTTTCAAACCGTGCTGGTAGCCAATGGACGGACAGACCCTCCCATCCCCGGTCAACCTGGTGAGCACTGGTCACAAAGCCCCAGCCGAGAGATGACCCGTCTGTGAACACATCGCGCGAAGGCTCGGGGAGGTGCCAAGGCACAAAACCCCAAAAACCCCAAAGAGGAAGCTGGTGACGCAGCACCAACACAAGATCCCCGGAGGAATGAACACAACGATTGCAAGAGAGGTGGAAGGGGAGTCTCCGAAGGAACCAAACAGACGCCGAAGCCAAACTCGACCCCGTGGGCAGACCAGCACGTCAAAGTTCAGACTCTCGCACAACTGCTCGAGGAACCGCCGAGCAACCCGGGACACCCTCATGAACAGCCGAAGGTGGGACCACAGCCGCAGCAACACTTCTGGAGGAAAAGACAAGGAGCGGCCCAAGAGCCCTAAACAAGACCCAGCCAGGTCCAAACCCGGGACGGAAACAAATTGAATGGCCTCTGGATCACCAGGAAACCAAACCCGGCAATCAGGAAAGAACTACACCCCTGGTGAGGAGACAAACGGACCGACTGGGAACCCACACCAGCCAGTCGTCAAGGTAGGCCAGACACCCAATCCCAAGCAGACTCAGACAGGGCACCAAGACCCGGTAAAGATGCGTAAATACACCAAGCGCCAATTACAAAATAGGGAAGGAAAAAAATTGGTAAGCCTGAAGCCCCACCACCAACTGTGCCAGTCCCAGAAAACTGGAGAGGAACGTGCCAAGAATTGACCTGGAGGTCCAGGGCCATCATCCAGGCACCCAGCCCCAACAGAAGCTGGACAGGAGACAACAGTCCTCCGATGAGGGCATAGAATCCAGGGCGCAGACTGAAGAAGTCCAGAAGAACTGCAGATTCGACAGGCCCATGTCTGCATAGAGCAGACAGGAACCCCAGAAGGATGGGGCAGATCGACCATGTCCGATGCACCCACGAAGATGACATGACGAAGCGCAGGGGAAGAAGCCCACCCCGCCAGCCCTGAAGCCCCGAAAGAGAGAGAAGCCGTCCACCGCCGCCACCAGAGGCCAGAAGACAACGAAAAGCGCCCACTAACTGTGGGACCACGCGAGAGTCAGCAGAGCAAGCTGCTCCCCCAGCGCCGCGTCAACAGAGAAGGGAACAGAGCCCCTTCCGGAAGAAAAAGTATACATACACACATACACATACAATGGGGCCTCGACTTACGATGCTAGTCCCTTCCCAGAGACGGATCGTAAGTCGAAATATCGGAAGTCAAAGCGATTTTTCCCATAAGAAATAAAGGGATTTGAATTAATCCGTTCCCCACCCTCCAAAATATTAACATAAAAATACATTTTATACTGAATACAATGTTTTTTTCTAACTACAATACAGTATCAAAGTTACTCTTATCTTTATGGAGGGCTCTTGATGGCGTATGGAAGATGGTGATGAGCCATCCCTGCTTACGGCTCAGAAACATCTGAGGGTTTCCAGGTCGGAGTAGGATTTAGATGGTTTTGAGACTCGGGCAGTCTCGGGGGCTGCCCCTTCCGGTGTGGCGACGGAAGCATTCGAGTCTGCTATCCCTGCCGAAGCCTCTGGTTCTGACCAGTGGGGTCCCCCTTCCATCCGTCTTTTACAGCTGCACCGGCCTTTTTTTCTGAAGCCAATGCTTTGGTTGATGACTCGGCCCCGGGTCCAGATGCAAAGGATTCCGGGGCTGGGGAGGGGACTGGGAATTCCACACACATGACTGATGCCAAAGTATGACATTAGCATATCAGCCTGGATAGCTCTGGGGAACCGACGGGGCTCCCCCCAGAGGAAAGTCACAATGAAAGTCACCCTGAGACAAGGGGACAGAGCAACCCTCAAACTCGCACAAAGCGAGAGGGGGACTCAGGGGTCACATCCATCAGACCCACGCATCCCAGTGGGAATTCCCAGGGTCCTGAGGTGGAACTCATGCTCAGGGAAGCCCAGGTAGGGTACTGCCTGGGCTACCCCACGTCCCGTGGGTAGCTTAACTTCCGAGACGTGTCCACTCACAGGGGCCTAGCAGGGAATACCACCAGAAGCACAAACTATACACATACAGGGGGCAACCAACCAAAGGCAGACCACCCCCACCAGGTAGAGAAAACAAAAACAAAAATAAAACCCCACATAAGGACTATGTACCCAGACGGAACAGAGCGGACTGCTATGACAACTAGCTGCACAGTACCCTGTGCCCCTACCTGTGCAAACTACCTCTTACCCTAAGGTGAGCATGGGTGCAAGAAACACCCCAACACACAAAAAGCGGCTGATTGCCGACCAGCAAACGACCAATCAGAGGCAGAACCCAAGGATCTTGTGGAACTGAGATTTTGTGTAGCCGGCATGTGGGGTCTGGGGCTCCCCCTTCCCCCTCCTAGGGAGGGGGACGCTGCACAGACAACGACGTGGTGACGTCATGCTCCTTTGCTCGTTTTTGGTTGGGGAGTTCTGTCCACTAGTTCAACTTTTAGTAGCAATTTCTTAACCAGAATAGGGGGTTTGTTTTGGTGCCCTTACTTTCCTGGGTGCCTGACCCAGTTGATGGCAGACATAGAATGTTTCATACCACATGGGAGGTTTCTATAGGCCATTGCTCCTCGTGCCTCTCTGAAGGGGCCAGGTTCTGACTTGTGGTCCCCAGTAGGCCTAAAGAACTTCATGCACATGAGTGATGCCAAAGTCTAATATTGTAATATCAGCCTGGATAGCTCTGGGGAGCCGAAGGGGCTCCCCCCCCCCCATAAAAATGTTCCTCACATAACACTAACACACAAGATGGAGAAACAAGCTGGAACAATAGGAAAGGCACTCGATTGACAACAAGGGCATTTGATGGGCAGGAAACAAAGGGTCATATTTGAAAGGTATTTGTCAGGCTGGAAAGGAGCGGAAAGTGGTGCTCGAGAGGGCTCTGTTCTCCTGACAGCATCTCTGGCAGCAACAAATTAGGCATGGTCCCATGTAGTTCACAGCAGTGAGGTTTCACTTGTACTGCTTTTCCTCTACTTCATCGCTGATCACTAAATCACACCAAATCTGAACTAATTCTCAAATAATTTTTAAATTACTACACCAGTATAAATATGATCAGAATTGTATAGCATTATCTGATCTCAGCGAGCAATGGGAACAATACTGACAAATTTATCACCAAATGATGAGGATCCCCAGCTTGATATCCTTGCCATGAAAATAAGTCTTGCCATCATATTGTCTGTCGATCCCTCATTATCTGGTTATAAATTTGTCAGTTTCTTGCCCTTTGCTCATGGAGATCTGATCATGGTGTAATGACTTGAATGATTGCAGGACAATGTTGGCAGCGGTGAATGAATGGTCAAAGAGCCCGTTACGTATTGGCTTCAAGAGGCTTACCATAACCCTACCATGCTTGGATACTGGTGTTACAGTGGGATAAATGCCTCAACAGGTATTAAGGCTGGAAAAGTAATGTATGCCATGGTCTTATTATTGGCTAAATCAGTAACTAGATAGGAATAAATGTAATAACAATGAAATTGTTTCCTTATTTGTTGAAATCCTGTCTGAAAGCTATAACTAACTTTCACCTTCTAACAAATATCCTCATTTTAAATATTTATATACAGTGAAACCTCGAATAACGAGCGGCTCTATCTACAAACATTTCGAGTAACGAGCGAGCCACTCGCCAAAAATTTGTCTCGACTGACGAGCTTTCGCTCTATTAACGAGTAAGCCACGTGCTTCCAAGTGTTCTCGCAAAATCTTGGACGCCTCCGACACCAGTGTTGTTGTTGTATCGCGCACGACAAGCATCCTTCTGCATTTATTTTTTATTTATTTTTTTTTTTTTTGTGATCTTGTGACTACAATTT
Source organism: Procambarus clarkii (assembly GCF_040958095.1). Lineage (NCBI taxonomy): Eukaryota > Metazoa > Arthropoda > Malacostraca > Decapoda > Cambaridae > Procambarus > Procambarus clarkii. Next base: position 1,717,614 of record NC_091162.1, on the reverse strand, counting down.
GTAACGCATGATGTCGCCAAAGAAGCTGCTTGTTAAAGATAGTGTTGTCAAGAGGAAGAAAGACAATTACTGTGGATTTGAAGAAGGAAATTATAGCAAAGCACGAGCGTGGTGTCTGTGTGACTGATCAAGCCAGGGAGTATGGCAGGTCCTCATAAAAAATTTGCACCATTTTGAAGAGGATATTGTTGCTCTGGGGCAAACTTTGGGTCTGGAGTTGGATGCTGCTGATGTGCAGGAGTTAGTGGAGGAGCACAGTGATGAACTGACCACTGAGGACCTCCTGAACTTCAGAAGGAGCCGAGTCAAGAGGAGGTACAAGAGCTCTCATCAGGGGAGGAGGAGATAAGAGAGGATGCTGCTGCCTCTTGCAGTGAGATCAGAGAAGTGTTGTGAATGTTTGATAGATACGTTCTTTGCAAAAGTAGAGAAAAGACGAGCAAGCGATAGTGAACCGCAACCTGGTCCCAGTGGGGTGAAATTCCCAAGAGAGAGCCCGCCTGACTCAGAGGTGGGTTCTTCACCTCCACCTTCAGCCCTTCACACCATAACCCCTCTCCTCCTTCCCACCTCCTCATCGTCTCCCTCAAGCCAGCAAAGACTTCATAAGGTAAAGCACATGTACAACTAAAAACAGTAAAACAAAACATTTATAATTACATGTGCAGTATTATATTTACAATATAAAAAGTCATACAGGTATTGATGTTTTTGGGGGGTGGAATGGAATAATTTTATTTCCATTATTTTAAATGGGGAAATTCGTTTCTAAAGACGAGTTTTCCACATAACGAGCTCAGTGCCTGAATGGACTAAACTCGTTATTCGAGGCTCCACTGTACAGTACAGTATATTACAGAAGTTGGCTCAAAATACTACATTACTTACCTAAGACTATTTTTAACGTCCAATAACTCCAATATACTTCCTGGTCTGCCCTTTCCTTCTCCGATGCTAAACAGTGCAGCTACAATTTTTCGTATTTCATCCCACAAAAAGTCTTGGCCTTTAATGGTAATGACACACACATCATAACCATCGTTGCTTAAGGCTCTTTTACATCCATGTCTCTTTGTTGCGGCAGAGGATGGTTTATCACGAGCAGAATGTTGTCTTGTCCCTACTAGTTTACCGTCATCTTGGCTAAAATTTTCTTTGGTATCAGTATCCGATTCACTTTCCATTTCATTTTCACTTTCCGTTTGTGTGTGTATTCGTATGTACTCAACTGGATCACACAGAGGCTTGCTATCATCTGTTGCACGAAGATCACAGCACGTGGGACAAATATCCACAGAATAGATCACCCTAAAGAGACAGTTTATTCCTTTACTGGCATCTCTCTTGTATAAACTAATATAATTATGACGACCAATCAGATGCTGTGCGGCTTCCTCCATCATCTGAAATTTAATTGAACAGATTTACAATATACACTATACAAACTCTTGACTAAATGTTATAGAGCATATTATTTTTAATAAATTAATGATTTATCAAAACTTATGATCTGACTTAACACTTTCGCCCGGGCATGACGCAATGCTGTGTCATCCGTTTACTGTCGATAATCACGGGCATGACGCAATGCTGTGTCATCCGTTTACTGTCGATAATCACGGGCATGACACAATGCTGCGTCGTCCACTAAAATAATCGCCAAAAATCAGGTTTTTATCCGATTTTTTGGGGACTGTTTGGTAACTGTCAACAAGCCGAATGCAATCTGTGACTACAATACAAACATGAAAGGTGTTGATCACTTTGACCAAATGATCAAATATTATCACTTCATAAGGAAAACTCACAAATGGACGAAGAAAATGACCATCTATTTTGTGCAAATGGCTATCTACAATGCTTATGTGATGTACAGCTACTACACAAAAAATACTAAACTATAATACTAAATATACTAAAATACTAAATACTAAACATTTGTGGGCAGGAATTGGGAGTGTAACTGGAAGGCATCTGGGCGCTCACTCGCGGTTAACGCGTGGCCCGTCGTCAACTCGTCGGCAGGTTGAGCGTGACCAGGTTTTTTATTTTATATGCTAATATTCCTCTAGAGAATTCTATTGCGAACCCATTGATACCAAAATGAAAGACCTAGGACGAAAATTGAGGTGACCAGAGTGAACACATTTTATCACTTTTGCGCGCTTCTGGGTAACTCATTCGCACTTTCTCTGTTTGCTGTGGGTAATTAGCCGGGCTTTTGGAGTTTATATGCATTTAGTGCTGTAGAGAATTCTATTGCGAACACAATGATACCAAATTTAATCTTGTAGGATAAGAACTGAGGTGACAAAGTTTGAGAGAGTATGCACTTTTCAGAATTAACGCGCGCTCCTGTGAAATGCTGGGACCCAAATCGCATAGTTGAGGGGTGGTGCGCTGGGTACGCCAAAGTGTTTAAAAGATACAAAGGTACATTTACTTGTAAAGTTTGTATAATAAAATGGATAATTTGGAAACATCATGTTTCACTGGACCCAACAATAGAGTAAACCTTGAGTCAATGTGCCTCATCAATTAATGCGACATAATATAAAAACGTTTTTAATTTACTTACATCTAACAAGTTGGTTAATGCGGCATTCATATACACATCTCAACAATAGCAACATAACCAGAAATGCATTACATAAAGCACCGAGAGTAACTTCAGGCACAATGACATCAAAAGAACAAGAAAAACTATGAAATTGTGCTCAGAGTTACAATTAAAAACCCAGCGTTGAATGTAATGAAACGCCACTTTCTGGGCAAACCCCGGAAGCTCCCTGAAGTTATCGGACTGATATACAGTATGCTATATTAGTCTGGGGCTTCAGTCACATGGTGTACTGCCTACTGGGAACCACAAGCCAGAACCTTGCTTCCTCAGAGACCCACAGGGAGCAATGGTCTATGAAAATTCTACTCTTTGAGGGTATACAGTGGTACCTCGGAATGCGAGTGTCCCTGTATATGAGTTTTTCGGAATACGAGCAGGATTTCCTCGGAAAATGAGCCTCGAAAGGCGAGGGTTACCTCGTAAGGCGAGTTTGTTGATACGCGTACAGGCCGACCTAGCGCGTGGTGGCGAGTTTCCTGCGTTGGCTGCCTTCTTTGGTAATACAGTGGAACCTCGAGTGACGAGCGCCTCAATCTACGAGCATTTCGAATAATGAGCGTGCCACTCAGCAAAAATTTGTCTCGATTGACACACTTTCGCTTTATTAATGAGAAAAGTACATGGTGCTTCCTAGCGTTCCCTCTGGTTCTGGCAAATTCTCGGACACCTCCGACGATGCAAATAACTGCTTTTCTGGGGGAGCCCCAACAGCTCCTCGGAGCTATCCATGGCTGATATGGATACCCTAACTATTTTGCATCAGTCGATGTGGGTGGAGTCCTAGGCCTACCGGGGACCACGAGCCAGAACCTGGCCCCCCTCACAGAGGCACGGGGAGCAATGGCCCATAGAATGCACATGTGATTTGGAGCATTCTATATCTGCCATCGACCGGGACAGGCACCCAGAAAGGTAAGCGCCCCAAAACAAACCCCTATTCTGGTTAACAACAAAAATTGACAAACGAGTGGACAGAACTCCCCAAAAGAAAAACAAGCAAACCAGCATGACGTCACACGAGCCGCGCCGCATGTCTGCGCAGCTCCCCCCCCTCCCCGGGAGGGTGAAGGGGGAACCCCTGACTCCCGAGCCGGCGATCCACACCCCAGTTCTGAGGCTGGACATCAAAAACCGCGAAAAACCGCCGACCGGAGGGCGGGAGGGATGCCGCGGAGCCTCCGGGACTCACCCAGAAAATGGCGTTTCATTACATTCAACACTGGTTTTCTGGGGGGAGCCCCTGCAGATCCCCGGAGCTACCTCACCAAAGACTACCAAGAAAACCAAGGGCACTTACCCGGGAGGCGGTCGGTGGTCCACACCTCAAGACGAAGCCGAGGCCACGGGCCGCAACCGCCGACCTAAGGCAACACAGGCCCAACTGGGCCCAGGAACGTTAACAAGGTAGCATGCAGCCAGGACCCTGTTCGACCACCAAAATCCCCATTTCAGAACTGGAAACTTGTGGGAAACCAGCCTGAGGGACGGGGTCGTTTCGACCATGCCCCAGCATACCCACTCCAAGATGATCCGACGGAGAGCAGGGGGAAGAGGCGTGCCCCTCTAGCCCCAAATCTCCTGGAGGAGGTGGAGCCTCCCAATGCCAACACAGGCCGGAAGAGATGACCCGAAATGCCCACGAATCGTGGAACAAGGCGTGGGCAAACAGCGCGAGCCTTCCCCGAATGTTCCGTCGATGGGGCGATCCGCGAAAGGGCTGACACCCCTTGTGAGAATCCAGCCAACGAACAGAGCGACCACTATGCTGACCAGCCGCCGCCGGTTCTGAAACTGGTATCATGGCCTACCACGATTAGAGGAACCCTGAACCCCCTGGCACAATCCTTCTGGGGATGCCCTCCACGGCCACCCTGGAGAACCAACAAGTCCGACATAGGTCGACAACTAGACGATGCTGCCTGCACAAACTGCGTGACAGCAGACTCTGCAAACAGCAACGGACAAAAAGAGATGAAAACCCAAGAGCCAGAGCCCAAGCTGATTCCAAAGAGAAAGCAAGCACAGCCTGTCAGCACACGAGGCGAGAATCATTTAACAGAGACACTGCCTCCTTAAGAATAAGCGCAAACAACTTCAACGATGCAGCCAACACCCTAGCCGCCGAGGCAAGTGCACCGGACGAAGATACAGCACCCAAAACCTCCAAATCCTTCTCAAGCCAGTCCGAGGACAGCTCAAGAAGGGAAAAGAAACGCAAGAATGAAGCCAAATGCCCCTGGGCACACAAATCCTCAGCCATCAAGGCAGCCGAAATGGCTGGAACCTGCACATGCAGCTGCATAATGCCAACATTCCGAGGAAGTACAGGGGAGAACAAGCACTCACTGAGGTGCTCCAACTCACCCCCACCCCCACCCCCCCCACCCCTGGTAAACCTGTACCAGAGTGTTAAGTCTCCCGCCAGTCAATCATGTGGGTCCAACGATAACCATGCCACACTCCAAATGAAAAAAAGGATAGTCTGCTAACCAGGAAGACTCCGGTACTTCGTAACACACCCAATAGGGGAAGGTTGAATCGAACTCAAAAGAAATCAGATCCACCACCCAGGCATAATCTGGGTCTCGCAGGAGGTAAGTCGCGATAGTCTCCCGAACCTCCCTAGGCGGGATTCGAGAGGCCGAAAACCTTCAGAAGGAAGGAACCGAAGAACCCAGGAGAACCTGGAACTGAACCTGGGGAGGAGCCGAACCCAAATCATACTTGTACAGGGAAGAGGGGGTACAAAAACCCCTCCCCCTACAATAACAAGCCCTGAGATGAGGGTGCTAACACCCAAGCGGGGTCTAATGGGGCCCAAGCCCCCCCCAAGTCATTTTCTCCCCAGCCCCAGGATCCTCCATGGCTGGACCTGGGGCAGAACCGTCCTCTACACCCTCTTCCCATAAAAAAAGGCAGAAACCAGGGGAAAGGCTGAGAAGACCCTGAAACCTCTGCAGGAGGAGCAGGCTCGAATGCCTCCGTTGCCGACTCGGATGGGACAGTCCCCTTAGCCGCCCAAGTCTCACTACCATCTAAACCCTGCCCCGACTCCGAAACCATCAGATGTTTGGAAGCCAGGAGATAAGCAGGACGAACAACATCAACCGGGAAAGGACTTGGGAGCGTGGATGAAACCAAAGTCGAAGCAACTAATGCCCCCAAGTTCAGGTTCCTATAACCCAAGCGGGGCAGCCTCAAGGGAACCGGGTGAGCAACCAACCGATATCGAGCATGCAATGCGGAAGCCGCCTGTACCTGAACATCAATATCAGAAGACTGGATAATCTAGAGCATGAGCAAGGAGCAAGACTCGCAAGACTCTGGGTCATGGGTGTCATTGACCCAACAGGCAGCATGACGGAGGCAAAACTGTTGAGTATCGCCCTGAGACAAGGGCACAGTGATAGACTGCAGGCTGGCAGATGACCTGGGAGACCTGAACCCTGGAACAGGGAAGGGAAACCAGGTCAACCCAAAGCGCGTCCCCGGCCACCGAAGCCATGGCACACAGGTAACGGCGGGGAGTCGCAACTGGACACAACACATGATGCCCCCCAGGTCTGACCAACCAAGTATCAACAATCCAAGAACCCCTCCGGAAAGCAGTAGTCTTTCTTTGCCAGAAAAGAAGGAGACAGCTGCAAACGAACAAACCTACCACCAGGACCATAAGAGCAGAAAGCCCTGCCCCAGAGCAGAGCATGAAGCTTCCCGACTCCCAAAGGCCAATGCCAACAAGGAAAAAGCTGTCGCCAAACAATCCTGAACCGAAGGGGTCACAACAAACCAAGGAGAAGAGAGAAAAGAGAGCATCCTGTCCAACGACCAGGATGGCCAAGGCGGCACATGAGCAGGCCAGAGGTGAAACAATGCTCGAGACAGCTTGCAGAACGGCGCAGAAGTAACATCAACACCAAACGCAAGCTGCAGCGGTTCCACCAGTGCCGCACGATATGAGGCGACAGTATTCGGCATAAAATGACGGTCCTGGAACAATCACGAAAGAAAGGATAAGACAACCCTATCAGAGACAGAAGTAAACCTACGAAGGGACAAGAAATAACGGAAGGACCGCCAGAAAAGTTCATACTGCCACAGCAGAGACGAAACACGCAGGTGGGACAGCATCAATGAAGCCACCTGCTCACCATACAAGTGGTGATAAACCTGTATCAGAAAGACCAGATGCGAAGACTTGAGGAGAGCGAACCAGCTACGTAACTGTCTGGCCCAATCTGCTGAAAGAGGTGGAGCTGGGGAAAGAGCCCCTTGTTCGGACACCGCAAGCAGTGCCTGAAACCAAGGCTGGGATGGCCATCAAGAAGCCAGAAGGACAACTCACCCTCCAAAGCAACATCCACACCGCCGCGAACTCCCACACTGTCCTGTGAGCCCGACAGAAGGACAGACCCCACCACCCCTGGCCGGACTGGTGAGCACTGGTCACAAATCCCCAGCTAAGAGACGACAAGTCCATGAACACATCGAGCGAGGGGTTAGGGTAGGTGCCAAGGCAGTGAACCCTGAAAAACCCGAAGAGAAAGCCTGCAACACAACAACTGACACAAATCCCCACGAGGCCGAACCCAGTGATCGTTAGAGGGGGCAGAAGGGACGTCCCCGAAGGAACCAGAACAACCGACAAAGGCAAACCTGACCCAGCAGGTAGACCATCATGGCAAAGTTCAGGCTCCAGCACAAACCCTCGAGCAACCGCCACGTGACCCCCCCAGAAACAAGCAAAGGCGGGACTGCAGCTGAAGCAGAGCCTCTAGAGGGAGAGACAAGGAAGCGGCCCGAGTGTCCCACACAAGACCCAGCCAAGACCGACCCTAAGAGGAAACCAGATGGGACTTCCTCCAATTCACCAAGACCTCAAACCCGGCAAGCAGGAAAAGAACCAAATACCCGGCGAGCAGACACAAGGACTGGCTGGAAGCCCACACCAGCCAGTCATCGAGGTAGGCCAGAACCCGAACCCCATAAGAGACGCAGACAAGCCACCATGACCCGGGTAAGGCATGTAAAAATACCAAGTGCCAGATTCAAGCCGAACGGAAGGCAATGAAAGCAGTAACCCCGATGCCCCACAACAAAACAAAGCCAGTTCCTGAACCCCGGATGAATCAGGACGTGCTAATACGCGTCCTTGAGGTCCAGGGACACCATCCAAGCGCCCGGCTCCAAGAGAAGACGGACCTGGGACAGTAGTCATTCGAAAGGAGGGGCAATAAACTCACGGGTTCAGACAGGGACAAGTCCTGAATGAAGCAGAGTTTTGTGCAGTCCCGTTTTGGAACCTGAAACAGGCGGGAAACCCACCGGATGGATGTCATTTCGACCATGCCCAAGTGAACCTATTCTGAGATGACTCGACAGAGTGCAGGAGAAGAAGCCTGCCGCACTAACCCAGAACCCCCCGAAGGAGGAGGGGCCACCCAATGCCACCGCAGGCCGAACGAAATGACCTGAAAGACCCACAAATCGTGGGACCAGGCATGAGCAAACAAAGCTAGCCTCACCCTCATTGCCCCATCAATGGGATGAACTGCGAAAGGGCCAACACTCTTTACGAGAACACGACCTCTGCAAAGGGCGAGCACCAGGGCGACCAGACGAAGACGGTTCTGAAACTGGCCTTTCTGGCCTACCGCGATGGAAGGAACTCCAAGCCCTGGCATAACCTTTCCGGAAAGACCCCTTCCCTGAGAACCAACAATTCTGACATAGGGCAGCAACTAGAAGAGGCTGCCAGCAAATACTGCACAACTGCAGACTCTACAAACAGGAAAGGGCAAAGAGGGGAAGAAATCTTAAAGAGCCAGGGCCCAAACAGATTCCACAGAGGAAGCAAGCACCGCCTGCCGATACTGCAAACCATGAAGCAAACAACAGCGACACTGCATCCCATAGGATCGGCACAAACAGCTTCAAAAGCGCAGCCGATGCACTCACTGCCGAAGCCAATTTACCTGATCCAGGAGCGGCCCCAAGTGCTTCCACATTCTCCTCAAGCCAGTCTGAAGACAGCTCGAGAAGGGAAAAGAAACGCAAGATCGAAGCCAACAGGCTACCAGCATGCAAGTTCTCAGCGACCAAAGCAGCCAAAAGGGAAGGAACCTGCACATGCAGCTGCACCACACCAACATCCTGAGGAAGGGCAGGGGGCAAACAACTATGCATTGAGGTGCTCAAAGTCGCCCCCCAGGAAAAGCCTGGACACCTTGACTGAGCCTCGTATGAGCTTCGCACTACTCAAGCGGGCAGGACTGGCAAAATGAATGCCACACCTCCAATGAGAAAAAAGTGTAGTCAGCAAACGAGGCCGACTCCAGAACCTCATAACGAACCCAGTAAGGACAAGAAGATTCATACATGAAAGAAGACGGATCCATTATGGTGGCATAATCCGGGTCGCACAGGTGGTAAGCCACAATGGCCTCCTGCATCACATGCAGTGGGATGCGAGAGACCGAAAACCCCCGGAAGGATAGAACCGATGAACCCACAGGATCACGGTAACGAACCTGGGGAGCGGTAGATGCCAAATTCAACTCGTACGAAGACGGGAAAAAGAAAACCCTGCGCCTTGTAACACTAACCCCTGCTCAAAGGGTACAAAAGCCCAAGCGGGGTCCAATGGGGCCTAAGGCCCTCAAATCAACCCCTCTCCTGCCCCCGGGAACCCCAGGGCAGGGGAGGGGTTGACCCCACCATGAGGGCCCGGGGCAGAGCCTTCCTCCAAGCCCCACTGCCTCAAAAGAAAAGGCAGGAGGAGTTGAAAAAGCCAGAACGAAGGGGGCCCACAGGTCAGACCCAGAAGCTTCGACCAGAGGCCCAGACTTCAATGGTTCCATCGCCACGCCGGAAGGGGCATCCCCGTAACCACCCGAGTCTCAAAGCCAACTAAACCCTGCCCGGACTCCGAAACCCTCAGACGAGGTTAAAGGCATTAAATATGCCAAAACTAGAAGACAGAAGAAAGAGAGGTGATATGATCACTACATACAAAATAGTAACAGGAATTGATAAAATCGATAGGGAAGATTTCCTGAGACCTGGAACTTTAAGAACATGAGGTCATAGATTTAAATTAGCTAAACACAGTTGCCGAAGAAATACAAGAAAATTCACTTTCGCAAACAGAGTGGTATACGGTTGGAACAAGGTAGGTGAGGAGGAGGTGGAGGCCAAGACCGTCAGTAGTTTCAAAGCGTTATATGACAAAGAGTGCTGGGAAGACGGGACACCATGAGCGTAGCTCTCATCCTGTAACTACACTTAGGTAAAACACTTTGGAGCCGGAAGCAAGGAGGTGGGGGGGAGGACCAGGACGAACAACAGAAGGGGAAGGACTAGGGGGAGTGGACGGGAGTGAACGGAACAAAAGTCGAGGTGACAAACACCCCCAAGTCCAGGTCCCTATAACCAAAACGGGGCAATCTCGGGGCATCTGGGTTAGCAATCAACCTGGTGCGTTGCAGCAACCTAAACTGAGCATGCATAACCGAAGCTGCCTGCACCTGTAGATCATGATCAGTGAACTGGGTGAATTGAAGTACGAGCAAGGAACAAAACTCGCAAGATTCCGGGTCGAAAGTGTCACCAACCCAACTGGCAGCATGACGGAGGCACAACAGGTGAGCATCACCCTGAGACAAGGGGACAGAGCAACCTTCAAACTCGCACGAAGCGAGAGGGTACCCACATGTCGCATCCAGGGGACCAGAGAGCCCTTGTTGAGTTCCCAGGGCCCTTAGTTGAGTAATCTCACTAAGGGAAGCCCTGGCACACATGCGAAATCAAAATAAAAAACCTCGACCAGTATTGGACCGTTAATTACAAATGAAGGTACATACACAGAGGACAACAAAGAGATTAGTGAAATTCTAAGAAGCCAGTATGAGGCTATGTTTAGCACACCAATAAACATGAAAGTTGATGACCCAGACAGCTTCTTTATGAATGACATTCAAGCTGCAGATAATATAACAGATATTACCACAAACTCAGAAGACTTTGAAAGAGCAATTGACATTATGCCTGTGCACTCAGCTCCTGGGCCTGACTCATGGAATTCAATATTCATAAAGAAATGTAAAGTACCAGTAGCGAGAGCACTCAGTGTAATATGGAGAAAGAGCCTGGATACAGGGGAGATACCAGCAGCACTTAAATCTGCAGATATAGCTCCGTTGCACAAGGAGGGGAGTAAAGCCTTGGCAAAAAATTATAGGCCAGTTGCACTAACATCACACATAATAAAAGGGTTTGAAAGAGTGATTAGAAATCAAATTTCTAGTTTTATGAAAAACAATGACTTGCACAACCCAGGACAACATGGATTTAAAGTGGGAAGATCCTGTCTGTCACAGTTACTCAACCATTATGACAAAATCACAGAAGCTCTAGAAGAAAAGCAAAATGCAGATGTTGTATACATAGACTTTGCAAAGGCATTCGACAAACGTGACCATGGGGTGATAGCTCACAAAATGAGGTCAATGGGAATAACTGGAAAAGTAGGATGCTGGATACTCAATTTCCTGTTGAACAAAACACAGAGTAACAGTCAATCAGAAAAAATCGAGTCCAAGCGATGTTAAAAGCTCTGTACCTCAAGGTACAGTCCTTGCACCACTGCTGTTCCTTATTCTCATATCAGATATAGAAAAAAATACAAGTCACAGCTTCGTGGCATCCTTCGCAGATGACTAAAAAATCAGCATGAAAATTACCTCTGCTGAAGACATTGAAAAATTACAAGCAGATGTCAACAAAGTTTTTGATTGGGCAGCAGAAAATTACATGATGTTTAACAGTGATAAATTTCAGGTACTCAGGTACGGCAAAAATGAGGATCTGAAACATAATACAGGGTACAAAATACAATCGAATCTTCCCATAGTAGAAAAACAGCATGTCAAGGATTTGGGAATAATGATGTCCGACGATCTAACTTTTAGGGAGCATAACCAAGCAAATATTGTGTCAGCCAGAAAAATGATCGGATGGATCACGAGAACTTTCATATCCAGGGATCCCACCACAATGGTTGTACTCTTCAAGTCACTTGTGTTGTCCCGTGTCCAGTACTGGTCAGTACTCACTTCCCCCTTCAGAGCAGGAGAGATTGCTAAAATAGAGGGAATACAGAGAACATATACGACACGCATAGACGAGATAAAACACCTAAATTATTGGGATCGTCTCAAAGCTCTCCAAATGTACTCTCTAGAAAGGAGACGAGAGATACACCAAATAATATACACATGGAAAATACTGGAGGGGCCAGGTCCCAAATCTACACAGTAAAATAACAACGTACTGGAGTGAACAATATGGAAGAAAATGCAAGATTGAACCAGTGAAGAGCAGAGGTGCCATAGGCACAATCAGAGAACACTGTAAAAAACATCAGAGGTCCGCGGTTGTTCAATGTCCTCCCAGCGACTATAAGAAATATTGCCGGAACAACCATGAACATCTTCAAGAGAAAACTGGACTGTTTTCTAAGAGAAGTTCCGGATCAGCCGGGCTGTGGTGGGTATGTGGGCCTGCGGGCCGCTCCAAGCAACAACCTGGTGGACCAAACTCTCACAAGTCGAGCCTGGCCTCAGGCCGGACTTGGGGAGTAGAAGAACTCCCAGAACCCCATCAAGCAGGTATCAAGCAGGCAGGGTACTGCTAACCAGCACCCAAAAACTACCAAACAAACTGCTATAACTGAACCCTCCGGGACGTGTACACTCACGGGGGCCTAGCAGAGAACCATCAAAACTCTAAGGGGTGTGACTAAACCAAAAAGCAAACCCTCCACCAGGCAGGAAAAAGAAAAAGAAAATCCTGCAAGAGGACAACGTACCTATGCGGAACAGAGCCGGCCGCTATGAGAGGTGATAACTAGCTGCACAGTACCCTGCGTCCCAATCAGTGACGAAAACTACCCTCTACCCAGAGGCAAACGGGAGCAATAACCACCCCAGCTGACTCTAAGGGCGGTCAATCACCGAGCAGCAAAAGACACAACAGAGATAGATCCCAAGAAGACTTGTGGAAGGTAACCCCAAGCCCCCAAGGGAAGTACTTACAGGGCACCTAGGTGAGGTGGCCCTAGGCATATGCAGCCCCAGTACTCGTGTTACTCCTGGCTCGCACACCACCCCACAGAAGAACACCGCCGCTATGGACAGCACTGCTCAAAAGGATGGAGCCAGAATCGATTGACCACCACCAAACACAACAGCAACTGAACTGGGGTTGGGTAGCTGGCGTGGGAGGTCTGGGACCCCCTTTCCCCTCCCAGGGAGGGGGGAGTTGTGCCGACTGCAGTGTGGCAGCTGTGGTGACATCATGCTTGTTTGTTTGTTTTCTGATTGGGAGTTCTGTTTGCTCGTTCGGCTTTTGGGTTAGCAATTTTTTCACGAGCTGTAGCTTGCTTTGAGATTCCTACCTTTCTGGGAGCCTGACCTGGTAGATGGCAGATACAGACTGCTTCCAACTACACGGATGTGTCTACAGGCCATTGCTCCTTATACCTCTCTGAGGAGGCCAGGTTCTGGTGCTGGTCCCCAGTAGGCCTAGAACTCCATCGATTGACTGTTGCCATGGTCTAATATATATACACATCAGCCTGGCATAGCTCCGAGAAGCTGAAGGGGCTCTCCACGGAAGAGAAGTATCAGAGGTGGAAAGTGAGAGAAGAGATAACCAGAGTATAAATTTTGTTGTTTTAAAAGCTCAATGATAATTAACCATCACAGGTATGATATCAATTACAGTATAGTACTTCTTTTATAAAGTCTGGTATGATACAGATTTAGGTAAGATAGTAAAATAAAAATAAATTAAATATTTTACCAACATGTATATTTAAATTTCCTCTTGGAAAGAAATATTTGTAAGTGCAGAGTGGACTATCAAACCTCTCAGGATAACCCGGCTGTACTGGACACCACGCCACCACTCTAATTTCTGGTGGAAGAACTGGAAAAAGAAACATAATGTTAAAAATATGATATTAAAAGCTATTCAGAGGCACAACCAAAATGATCAAAATAAGCACTTCAATGTGGTCTCGGTATCATTTGCGACTATAGCCACAAGCTTGTAATTTAATACAACACAGGTAGCCCACGATTTACACTAATTTGCAGGATGTGACCTAAGACCAGCACAATTTGGTTTTTAACACCAAAATTGGAAAAGCTTGAGTGACACTTTAATGTATTAGAGGAAGCATGAGAGTGAGTGCACACAAGTTGTGGTTTTGGTGTGTGATGGTTCTCACTGCTCATGATGCATGTGCCGCTCTCAACTTACACTTCAGCCTGTCTGCAAAATTTAAGAATGCTCCTTAACACCACATTCTCATTTCATGACTTTTGACAATTATCTTGCATTTCATATACTTACTGGACATTCTTGAATCAATTAAACTTCACAAAGTTTCCACTGTATCCCAAGATATCCCAAAAAACCAGCGTTGAATGTAATGAAACGCCATTTTCTGGGTGAGCCCCGGAGGCTCCCTGGAGCTTATCGGGCTAATGTATGTTATATTAGACCGGGACATTAGCTAAGGAGTTCAGACCTACCAGGGACCAGCGCCAGAACCTGGCCCCTTCAGAGAGGTTTCAGGGAGCAATGGCACTGGAAAACCCTCTTGTGGTTGGGGTTTTCCTTATCTGCCATCGACCGGGGTCAGGCACCCAGAAAGGTAGGCATGACAAAACAAACCCCACATGGTAAAAAACTAAAAGAAAAAGTCGAACAGAGAGGTAGAAACTCTCTACAATCCCAAGGAAACAAGCAAGCATCACACTTTACTGCCGCGCCGATCGTCCGTGCAGCCCTCCACACCCCGAGAGGGGGAGGGGGAGCCCCGGACCTACTGCGCCGGCTGCCAAGCTCTAGTTCGGAAGCTAAGCTTCAACCAACGCGAAAAAAACGCCGACCGGTTGGAGGGAGGGTTGCCAGGGAGCCTCGGGGGTTCACCCAGAAAATGGCGTTTCATTACATTCAACGCTGGTTTTCTGTAGGGAGCCCCTACGGCTCCCCTGGAGCTTCATACCCAAAGAGAAGGAAAAGAAAGGGCTAACCCGGGAGGCGGCCGCCACAAACTCCGCAACGCAAAGCAGAGACAAAAGGATGCAACCTGCGACCCAAGGCAACAAGAACGCACAGGAGCAGACGCGCATAAAGAACGGGCGCCCAAAAACCTGTGCGACCCTCAATTCCCTGCGCCCAAAATGAGCCCTAGACGTCACCAACACAGCAGCAAAAGCTGCAAACATCTGAACAGCACGGGCGTAAAGACAGACGGCAGGCGGGAAAACTGAAAAACTCTGCGGATGACCTGGGAGACCCGAGCCCTGAAACAGGGAACAAGGGGAACAGGATCAACCAAAGCGCAACCCCAGATACGGTACGCAGGTAACGGCAAAAAGTGCAACCGGACAACACAGGACGCACCCCCGGCCAAACCAATCAAGCATCAATAACCCAAGAACCCCTCCGGAAATCAGCCGTCTCGACCGTCGCCAGGACGGAGAAAGGCTGCACACATACAAATCTACTCCCAGTACTAAGGAGCAGAAACCTGAACCGAAAGGGCTACCACAAACTGAGAAGAAGAAGGCACCCTTATCAAGGACCAAGATGGCGCAGGCAACGCATGACCAGGCCGGAGGTGAAACAAAACACGAGAAAGCGTAGGAAACGGAGCAGATATGTCGTCCATCCTGAACGCAAGCCGGAGCGGCTCCACCAGCGCCACATAAAACGAGGCAACAGTAAGAAAAGATCAATTAACTGTAGTCCAGAAAACCTCCAGAAAGGACAAGACAACCCGATGTGAAAGAGACGACAACGTACAAAGAACAAGAAAAAGTGCATAGAAACACCAGGAACATTATACTGTTGCCAAGATGAAACTCGCAAGTGGGACACCGTCAACAAGGCCACCTGAACACCAAAGAGATGGTGATACCCGCGTCAAAATACCAGACGCGAAGAGCCGAGGAGAAGGCTGAACTAGTCACGTACAGGATCGATCCGACCTGCCAAAAGAGGCGGAGCCGCGGGAAAACGCCCTGAGTTCGGACACCTATCAAGCAGTTTCAGAAAAGAAGCTGGAAGCTGGGCCGGCCACCAAGGAAACCATAAGGACTGCTCTCGTGGGAATGGGCTGCAACCGAGCCAGAACCCGAAGCAATAGCTGGACCGGGAGAAGAAGAACAGGTACCCCCACCTCGACCAATCTTGCCGAAAAGCATCCAACGGGAACACCTCGCAGGCGGAGAAGAGCGCCACATAAAAAAGGCGACGTCTAGACCATGCCGACTCGAAGAACATCCATGGCCAGGAGTCCATATGTCCGGCAGAGCCAATGAAACGAGTTGGTGACGACTGGGCAATCCGCGAACAAAGGAATGAACCGAGACAGCTTTCCGCCAGGACGCAGGACACACACCGGACATGAAACTCACGGTTAGCAAAACCCCGAGAATCCAGCAAATGAGCCACTCCACGAAACCAACCCCAAAGGACAACACCTAAGAGAAACACTGTGGTTCCGGCAAGAACCGCCAGAGAACAGTCAGAATGGAACTGAATGGTAGAGCACCGGATGACCCAAACCCCCTGAAGCGCAAACCAGACAGCCACGAACTCCCGAACCGTGCTGTGAGCCCGACGGACAGACAGATTCCACCATCCCCGGCCGACCTGGTGAGCACTGGTCACAAAGCCCCAGCCGAGAGATGGCCCGTCCGTGAACACATCGAGAGAAGGCTCGGGGAGGTGCCAAGGCACGGAACCCCGAAAACCCCGAAGAGGAAGCTGGAGACACAGCACCAACACAAGATCCCGGAGGAACGAACCCAACGATTGCATGAGGCAGAAGGGAAGTCTCTGAAGGAATCAACTGACGCCGAAGCCAAACCCGACCCCGCGGGCAGACCAGCACGTCGAAGTTCAGACTCCCGCACAACCGCTCGAGCAACCCGGGACCCCCTCATGCACAGCCGAAGGCGGGACCACAGCCGCAGTAACACTTCTGGAGGGAAAGACAATGAGTGGCCCAAAAGCCCTAAACAAGGCCCAGGTCCGAACCCAGGATGGAAACAGATGGAATGGCCTCCAGATCACCAGGAATCCAAACTCGGCGATCTAGAAAGAACCACCCTCTGGCGAGCAGACAAGAGGACCGACAGGGAGCCCACACCAGCCAGTTGAGGTAGGCCAGACACCGAATCTCAAGCAGACTCAGACAGGGCACCAAGATCCGGTAAACATGCAAAAAAACACCAAGTGCCAATAATTGACCTGGAGGTCCAGGGGCACCATCCAAGCACCCGGCCCCAACAGAAGCCAGACAGGAGACAACAGTTCTCCGAGGAGGGCATAGAAACCAGGGCGCAGACTGAAGAAGTCCAGAAGAACCGCAGATTCGAAGGCCCATGTCTGCAAAGAGCAGACGGGAACCCCAGAAGGATGGGGCAGATCGACCATGCCCAACGCACCCACTAAGATGACATGACGAAGCGCAGGGGAAGAAGCCCACCCCGCCAGCTCTGAACCCCCTAAAGGGGGAGAAGCCGTCCACCGCCACCACCAGAGGCCGGAAGACAACCAAAAGCGCCCACCAACAGCAGGACCATACGAGAGACAACAGAGCAAGCTGCTCTCCCAGCGCTCCGTCTACAGAGAAGGGAACAGAGCCCGTTCTGAAAGAAAAAATACACATACACATATATACATACCATATATATACACATACACATACACACTAGGTATGTGACACACATGTGCGTATGCACATACACATGTGCACACACACACAGTGTACACATGTACATGCGTACACACATACACTTGAAAAGAAAAATACAAGCCGCCGGCCAGGCAAAGAAGGCACAAAACTGCATCAAAAGGCCCACCTCGAAAAAAACTCAAAGTCCCAGCACGACCACAACATGTGCCAAGACCCAAAAAGATCAGTCTGCAAGCCAGGAAGACCCCGGAACTCCAGAAGGCAGAAACCGGGTCACACATGAGGAAACAAAGCCCTCTGAACCCACAAAGGGGGCCCAAGAGGAAGAAACCTCCGGAACGAAACCAAAGAACCCAAAGGAACCAGGAATCGAACTATTGGGAGGCCAAACATCACATTTTGCCGACGGAGAAACACCACAGAAGGCAAAGCACAGCCCCCAGACAGAACCCCCTGGGAAAACGGTCATAACAGACCGAAAACCGAGGGACAAGGTGTGGGAGCAAGCATAACAGCCATGGGACACTGAGCCCAAACCCAAAGGCCCAGACCCAAAACAGACAAAATGGAAAACCCGGTGTAAAATCAACACTCAAATGTTCCCAGAGGAACAGGCAACAGGCAGAAAACACCAGAAAAGCAAAGAAACGACAACAGGAGAATAAAACCCCTGAAAAAATGTGAAAACTCACTCAAGAAGCTTGCTCACACACCCAGATGCATGTAAACAAACCGCATCGCCGCCCTGGTAGCCATGCCGGGAAACCGGCAGATGAAAATGGCCGCCAGCAGGGGCTGTGATTGACGCTAAATATACAAAAACACACCAGCAAAAGTGGGAAGCAAGCAGACTGAATGGGCGAAAAACCCCACCCAAAAACAGAAAAACCCAGGCAGGGGCAAATCGCCCCAGAACTGGTAGCAGGCATCCCCCACAGCCCCGGGAACCAACAACAGAGGCCCCGGGGCAGAGCCGTCCTCCAAGCCCTCCGCCCTTAAAGAAAAGCAAGAGTCCATGGGAAAGGCAACAAGAAAGGGCCGCTGGTAAGACCCAGAAGCCTTGGCAGGAGGAACCGGCTCGAAAACCTCCTCCCCCCAACCCGAACAGGGCAGCCCCCGAAAACCACCCGAGTCTAACTAAACCCCGCCCTGACCCCCGAAACCCGCAGACGGTCCGGAGCCGGGAACAGGGAGGGCAAGGGGCGAACAACACCTAACCAAAACGGGGCGGCCTCGGGGCATCCGAGTGGGATACCAACCTAGCATGTTGCAGCAACCTAACCTAGCTTGCAACACAGATGCCGCCTGTACTCTGAACAGTAATAACATCAGGCGAGTGCTGGAGAACAAGCAGAGAAAATCTCTCGCAAGACTCCGGGTCAAGGTGTCAGTGACCCAACAGGCAGCATGACGGAGGTAAAAGTGGCGACTGTCACCCGGAGACAAGGGCACAGCAACCAACGATCCCGTACAAGACGGGTTGGAACCCGGAAGACACATTCAAATGGTCCCCCGAGCCCAGAAGGGGTTTCCAGGGCCCGTAGGCTGACTGCTACGGGAAGCCCGGGCAAGGTGTTGCTAAACTGGTTGGGGATAGCACTGAAAACCCCTGAGACGTGTACAATCACAGGGGCCTAGCAGAGGGCCGCCAAACACTACCAGTGGAACTATAGCCACAGTAGGCAGACCCCCACCAGGCATGAAAATAAAAACAAAAGAAAAACCCCGCAAAAGTACACCGTCCCCAGAGGCAACAGGAACCGGTTGCCACTTAGGTGGCTACCACAAACTAAGAAGATAAGAAGGCACCCTGATCAAGGACCAGGACAGTTCAGATGACGCATGAGCAGGTCGGAGGTGAAACAAAACACGAGAAAGCGTACGAAACGGGGCAGATGTGACGTCCACCCTGAATGCAAGCCGGAGCGGCTCTGCCAGCACCACACAAATCGAGGCGACAGTAAGAAACATCAAAAACTGTAGTCCTGAAAACCCAAGAAAGGACAAGACAACCCGATACGAATGAGAAGACAACCTACGAAGAGCAAGAGAAAGTGCATAGAAACACCAGGAACGTCATACTGTCGCCGAGACGAAGCTCGCAGGTGAGACACCATCAACAAAGCCACCTGATTGCCACAGAGATGGTGATATCCGCGTTAAAATACCAGACGCGAAGAGCCAAGGAGAAGGCCGAACCAGTCACGTACAGGACCGGTCCGACCTGCTGAAAGAGGCGGAGCCGCGTGAAAACGTCCTGGGTTCGGACACCTATCAAGCAGCGTCTGAAAATAAAGCTGGGCCGGCCACCAAGATACCATAAGGACTACTCTTGTGGGAATGGGCTCCAACCGAGCCAGAACCCGAAGCAACAGCTGGACCGGGAGAAGAGGAACAGGTACCCCCACCTCGACTAGTCCTGCCGAAAGGCACCCACCATGAACGCCTCCCAGGTGGATAAGGGCGCCACATAGAATGGGCAACGCCTAGACCATGCCGACTCGAAGACGTCCATGGTCAGGCGTCCATACGTACAGCAGAGCCAACAAACCACGAGTCGGCGACGACTGGCCAATCCGTGAACAGAGGAATGAACCAAGACAGCTGTCAAACCAGAGAAGCCAGCAAACGAGCCACTCTAAGGGACCAACCCCAAAAGTCAAACACCTAAGAGAAACCCCTGTCGTCCTGGCAAAGAACCGCCAGAGAACAGTACGAATGGAGCTGAATGGTAGAGCACCAAGTGACCCAAACCCTCCGAAGCGCAAACCAGACAGCCACGAACTCCCGAACCGTGCTGTGAGCCCGACGGACAGACAGATTCCACCATCCCCGGCTGACCTGGTGAGCACTGGTCACAAAGCCCCAGCCGAGAGATGACCCGTCCGAGAACACATCGAGCAAAGGCTCAGGGAGGTGCCAAGGAATGGAACCCCGAAAACCCCATAGAGAAAGCTGGTGACGCAGCACCAACACAAGATCCCGGATTAACGAACCCAACGATTGCAAGAAAGGCGGAAGGGGAGTCTCCGCAGGAACCAAACAGACGCCGAAGCCAAACCCGACCCTGCGGGCAGACCAGCACGTCAAAGTTCAGACTCCCGCACAACTGCTCGAGCAACCGCCCAGCAACCCGGGATCCCCTCATGAACAGCCGAAGGCGGGACCACAGCTGCAGCAACAGTTCTGGAGGGAAAGACAAGGAGCGGCCCAAGAACCCTAAACAAGACCCAGCCAGGTCCGAACTCGGGACAGAAACAAATGGAATGACCTCCGGATCACCAGGAAACCAAACCCGGTGATCAGGAAAGAACCACACCCCTGGCGAGCAGAAAAGCACACCGACTGGGAGGCCACACCAGCCAGTCGTTGAGGTAGGCCAGACACCCAATTCCAAGCAGATTCAGACAGGGCACCAAGATCCGGTAAAGATGCGTAATTACACCAAGTGCCAATTACAAAATAGGGAAAGCAACAAAAGTGGTAAGCCTGAAGTGACAAAGATTTAGCAAGAAAGAGAGGGCTGGGTGGACTGCATTTTCTTGGATTGTCGGAACGCTTTTGACACAGTACCGCATAAGAGGCTGGTAAGGCTGGGGCCCCAAGCCCCAGCTGGCCCCAAGGGCGAGGCAAACGCCGAGCAGCAAGAGCCTCTACGGGAATGGTTCCCGAACGCCCCAGGGAAGCTAACCCTGTCATGCAGGGGCAGTACTCACAGGGCGCTTAGGGAAGGAAGCCCCTAAGCGCATGCAGCCCCGGCACTGACGAGGTACTCCTGGCCACCGCACAACACAACACACTGCAGTGAACACTACACAAGGCAAACAACGCCTAGGAAACTGAGGCCAGAGAAGCGTCTATCCCGGTTGATATTAGCTTACGAACTGATGCTAAGCAGCCGTCGTGGTAGGTCTGGGACTTCCCCCTCCCCCTCTCGGGGCGGGGAGGGCTGCACGGACGATCGGCACGGCAGTAAAGTGTGATGTTTGCTTGTTTGCTTGTTTCCTTGGGATTGTAGTGAGTTTCTACCTCTCTGTTCATTTTTTTGTTTTAGTTTTTTACCATGTGGGGTTTGTTTTGTTATGCCTACCTTTCTGGGTGCAAACCCCGGTCGATGGCAGATAAGGAAAACCCCAACCACAAAGGGGTTTTCCAGGGCCATTGCTCCCTGAAACCTCTCTGAAGGGGCCAGGTTCTGGCGCTGGTCCCTGGTAGGTCTGAACTCCTTAGCTAATGTCTAATATAACATACATTAGCCCGATAAGCTCCAGGGAGCCGTAGGGGCTCCCCACAGAAAACCAGCTTTGAATGTAATGAAATGCCATTTTCTAGGTTAGTCCTGGAGGCTCCCCGGCATCCCTCCCTCTCTTGGTCGGCGGTGTTTTTAGCATATTTTGACATCCAGCCTAAGAACTGCCGGTTGGATTGCCGGCAGTTCTGTCCACTCGTTTGGCTTTCGGTAGCAATATTTTAACCAGAATGGGGGTTTGTTTTGGGACGCCTACCTTTCTCGGTGCCTGTACCGGTCGATGGCAGACATAGAATGTTCCCCACCACATGGGGGGTTTCTATAGGCCATTGCTCCTCGTGCCTTTCTGAGGGAGCCAGGTTCTAGCTCATGGTCCCCAGTAGGTAAGAACTCCTAGCACTTTGACTGATCCCAGAAAGTTATACATATCCATTCAGCCTGGATAGCTCCGGGGAGCCGACAGGGCTTTCCCCAGAAAGTTGGTCCCTAATGCATCCTTATTTTCCCCAACACAGCCTTAACTTTAATTTGCACAAGTATATTTGCATGAGGCCACACCAGAAACACACCTCCCTTATACAATCTGTGCGTTGCTGGACACATTGGTACAGTAACTGTATAACACAAACATTTGTCTTTACTCCAGCCATTCACATTACTTGCCTTTATTCACTAATTCAGTATATTTGATCTCCTCTTGAATACTGTCATCATCGTCTTGGCCTTCATCAATTGGTTCTTCTTTAATTGTCATTCCATTTTTTTCAAAAGGAATTACACCTAAACCAGAGTTCAGGCGACTACGAAGTACAATGGAGACTGTTTGGTTGAATGGGTTAAATCCATGGTCATCTTTTCCACACCTGCAATTCCAATACATCATGAATAAAACCAGCGTTGAATGTAATGAAACGCCATTTTCTGGGCGAGTCCCGGAGGCTCCCCGGAGCTATCCCAGGCTGATATGCTAATGTCAGACTTTGGCATCAGTCATGTGTATGGAGTTCTTAGGCCTACCGGGGACAACGTCCAGAACCGGGCCCCCTCAGAAAGGCAAGGGGAGCAATTGCCTAAAGAAACCCCCGTGTGGTTGGAAGCATTCTATGTCTGCCATTGACCGGATCAGGCACCCAGAAAGGTAAATGCCCCAAAACAAACTCCTATTCTGGTTAAAATTGCTACCAAAAGCCGAACTAGTGGATAGAACTCCCCAACAGAAAACGAGCAACTAGTATGACATCAGACGTCGCCGCGCCGCTGTCTGCACAGCTCCCCCTTCCCCGGGAGGAGGAAGGGGAAGGCCCAGACCTTTCACAACGGCTACCCACACCTCATATGGACGTAATTTGAAAATTAACAAAAAATGAAAATAAATTTGGGATTATATTTTTCAACAACAGTAAGTTAAGGGTCCTCTGATAGGTTAGGTGGGCAGGAATTTCTCATAGTTTCAAAACGGTATGAAAAACGTTAAAGGAAAGTTGCCTTTTCTAAGCTTGCCGAGTAAGCCGGACGACTCAAACAGAAAACGGAACAGTACGTCACTTTTGTGAGCCAATTTCATTTCAAATTATGTCCAAATTTGACCATAGCGCGCATACGAGCCAAAAGTGACATTATTTTTAAGAGGACAGGTTGAGAAACAAATACCTATTTGTTATTCCAAGAGTCAGATTTAATCAAACTAGGGATGCTCTTCAAATCAAGGGACCCAGAATGTGGAATGACCTTCCCAATTATGTCAAAGATTGTACCTCTCTCAACCAGTTTAAGATGAAAACTAAGTACTACCTAATTAACTCCAGGTAACCTACCTTACTTCTAAATGTCAAACCATGTCTTACTATTTAAAAAAAAAAACAGCGTTGAATGTAATGAAACGCCAATTTCTGGGCGAGACCCGGAGGCTCCCCGGAGCTTTACCAGGCTGATATGCTAATGTCAGACTTTGGCATCAGTCATGTGTATGGAGTTCTAGGGCCTACAGGGGACCATGGCCAGAACCTGGCCCCCTCAGAGGCAAGGGGAGCAATGGCCTATAGAATCCCCTGAGTGGTTGGAAGCATTCTATGTCTGCCATCGACCGGGTCATCGACCATCGACTGCAGCCCTAACGGAAACTCACACAAAGGACTACCTTGATGGTGAAATATGGATCCCAGAATACAATCTCTTCAGATGTGATAGGAAACACCGGCTTCAGGGTGGGGTCAGCCTCTACATCAAAGACACACTCATCTGTACTGAGCTGCTAAACACCTCAAATGATATGGTGGAAGTGCTGATAGTCAAAATAGAGATCCTAAATGTAGTTGTTGTCCTTGTATATAAGTCACCGGAGGCAAACCCTCAGCAGTTTAAAGACCAACTAATGAAAATAGAGCACTGCTTGGAAAACCTCACAAATCCAGCTCCGAACATCATCCTGCTTGGGGACTTCAACCTACGGCACCTGAAATGGAAGCACCTGGCTAATACAGTAATATCAGAAAGAATACCAGGAAGTAGCCTAAATGAGCAGGCGCATGCAAATGACCTGCTACGGATGTGCGATAGGTTTGCCTTAAACCAGCAAATAGTAGAACCAACTAGGAAGGAGAACACGCTGGACCTCATTTTCACTAATAATGATGAGTTGATCGGGAACATAATGATTACAAATACCTGTTACTCAGATCGCAACTTAATTGAGGTACTGACAACCATGGGGAATGGACCTCCAAAACCAGTCCAGATTCCCGGTGGAGGAGATTTCAGCAAATTCAACTTCAATAATAAACGGATAAACTGGGAGCAAATAAACCAGGACTTCACAGAAATAAACTGGGAAGAACAGCTAGGAAATGCAAACCTGAACCAGTGCCTGGAAAAAATAAGCTCAGTAGCACTAGAAATATGTTCAAACCGCATACCCCTAAGAAAAAAGAGAAAGAGATGCAGATTGGAACGGGAACGTCGTTCCTTATATAGGCGAAGAAAACGAATCGCGGAACAACTTGAGAGTCGCACCCTATCTCAAGAACGGCGAAGAAGGTTAGGTAGAGAAATAGAAACAATTGAACTCAAGCTACAAGAATCATACAAAACCCAGGAGAGGCAAAGAGAGCAAAAGGCCATCAGTGAAATAGAGAGAAATCCAAAATATTTTTTCTCCTATGCAAAATCAAGATCAAAAACCACATCTAGTATCGGGCCCCTGCGAAAGGGAGATGGAACTTTCACAGATGACAACAAAGAAATGAGCGAGTTACTGAGGAAGCAGTACGACTCTGTTTTCAGTGAGCCATTAAATGCACTAAAGATTGATAACCCAAATGAATTTTTCATGGATATGATACCAACATCAAATCACATATCAGACGTCGCCCTATCCCCACTAGATTTTGAAGAAGCCATAAACAGTATGCCTATGCACTCTGTACCAGGCCCGGATTCTTGGAACTCCATATTCATCAAGAACTGTAAAAAACCACTATCGCAGGCCCTTCACATTCTGTGGAGACAAAGCCTAGATACTGGCGTTATCCCTGACATACTAAAAACAGCAGAGATAGCACCACTCCATAAAGGAGGAAATAAGGCAGAGGCAAAAAATTACAGACCGATAGCACTAACATCGCACATCATAAAAATTTTTGAGAGAGTGCTAAGAAGTAAGATCACAAAATACATGGAATCACAGCATCTCCATAACCCCGGACAACATGGTTTCAGAACAGGGCGCTCTTGCCTGTCGCAGTTGCTGGACCACTATGATATGGCATTAGATGCTATGGAAGGCAAACAAAACGCTGATGTAATTTACACAGATTTCGCAAAAGCTTTTGATAAATGTGACCATGGTGTTATTGCACATAAAATGCGTTCAAAAGGAATTACCGGGAAAATAGGCAGATGGATCTACAATTTCCTGACTGACAGAACCCAATGTGTAATAGTCAACAAAATAAAATCCAGCCCATCAACTGTGAAGAGCTCAGTCCCCCAGGGTACTGTGCTTGCTCCAGTACTTTTTCTCATCCTCATATCGGACATAGACCAGAACACAACCTATAGCACTGTATCATCCTTTGCAGATGACACTAGGATTTTCATGAGAGTTGGCAACATAGAGGACACGGCAAACCTCCAATCAGATGTTGATCAGGTCTTTCTATGGGTTACAGAAAATAATATGGTATTCAACGAGGATAAGTTTCAGCTCATGCGCTACGGAAAAATTGAAAACATAAAAACAGGAACCACGTACAAAACGCAGGCAAATCATAACATAGAACGAAAAGGCAATGTAAAGGACCTGGGTGTACTCATGTCGGAAGACCTTACCTTTAAAGAACACAATAAAGTAGCCGTCACAACTGCAAGAAAAATGACAGGTTGGATAACAAGAACTTTTCACACTAGAGATGCTATACCGATGATGATACTTTTCAAAACGCTTGTGCTATCTAGAGTGGAGTACTGCTGCACAATGACAGCCCCTTTCAAAGCTGGAGAAATTGCTGACCTAGAGAGCGTGCAGAGATCCTTTACTGCTAGAATCCACTCAGTAAAACATCTAAATTACTGGGACCGACTAAAGAGCCTAAATCTGTACTCCCTTGAGCGCAGGCGGGAGAGATACATAATAATTTACACGTGGAAAATAATTGAGGGGCTGGTCCCAAACCTGCACACAGAAATAACACCACATGAGACCAGAAGACATGGCAGGATGTGCAGAATACCCCCGTTGAAAAGCAGAGGTGCAACAGGTACTCTGAGAGAGAACTTTATCAACATCAGAGGCCCGAGACTGTTCAACACGCTTCCACTACACATAAGGGGCATAACTGGCAAACCCCTCACAGTGTTCAAGAGAGAACTGGATAAGCACCTCCAAAGGATACCTGATCAACCAGGCTGTGACTCATACGTCAGGCTGCGAGCAGCCGCGTCTAACAGCCTGGTTGATCAGTCCAGCAACCAGGAGGCCTGGTCGACGACCGGGCCGCGGGGACACTAAGCCCCGGAAGCACCTCAAGGTAGCCTCAAGGTAGGTAGGTAGGTCAAGCATCCAGAAAGGTAAGCATTCCAAAACAAACCCCTATTCTCGTTAAAATTGCTACCTAAAGCCGAACTAGTGGATAGAACTCCTCAACAGAAAACAAGCAAACTAGTATGACGTCACACATCACCACGCCACTGTCTTCCTGAGGGCAGCCTCAGGTGGGAAACCAACCTAGCGCGTTGCAATAACCTAAACCTAACATGCAACGCTGATGTTGCCTGTACCCTAACAGGAACATCCTCAGAGTAAAACTGGAGCACAAGCAGAGAACATGACTCGCAAGACTCCGAGTCAAAGGTGTCACTGACCCAACAGGCAGCATGACGGAGGCAAAACAGGTGACTGTCACCCGGAGACAAGGGCACACTGCAACCTTCAAACCCGCACAAGGCAGGTTGGAACTCGGGAGACGCATCCATGGGTCCCTGAGCCCCGACAGGAGTTTCCAGGACCCGTAGGCTAGCAACTACGAGAAGCCCAGGCAAGGTGTTGCTAACCGGTTAAGAAACCCAAACAAAACAAGGGTTAAATGATAATACTGAAAACCCCTGGGACGTGTACAAGCACAAGGGCCTAGCAGAGGGCTACCAAAACAATACCAGGGGGAACTATAGACCCACGAGGCAGAACCTCCACCAGGCAAACAAAAACAAAACAAAAGAAAAACCTTGCAAAAGTACACCGTCTCCAGAGGCAACAGGAACCGGTCGCCGCTTAGGTGGCAGGCCGCGCAACACCTTGACGCCCTAACCAGCACAATACCACTTCCTATCCAAGGCCAAACATGGGCCCCAAGCC
Source organism: Procambarus clarkii (assembly GCF_040958095.1). Lineage (NCBI taxonomy): Eukaryota > Metazoa > Arthropoda > Malacostraca > Decapoda > Cambaridae > Procambarus > Procambarus clarkii. The sequence continues at coordinate 1,690,115 of NC_091162.1, read as the reverse complement.
CCAGCTGGCCCCGAGGGCGAGGCAAATGCCGAGCAGCAAGAACCTCTACGGGAGCGGTTCCTGAACGCCCCAGAAAAGATAACCTGACACGCAAGGGCAGTACTCACAGGGCCGTTAGGGAAGGAAGCCCCTAAGCGCATGCAGCCCCAGCACTGATGAAGTACTCCTGGCCACCGCACACCACACAAAAACAGCAGAGAACGCCACACGAGGCAAACACCACCCAGGAATTTTAGGCCTTAGAAGCGTCTATCCCGGTTGACACTAGCTTACGAACTGAAGGGAGCCGGCGTGGTGAGGTCCGGGGCCCCCCCTCCCCCTCCCGGGAGGGGAAGGCGGTAGTAAATTGATTGATTGATTGTTTCCTTTGTTTTGTAGGGAGTTTTCTACCTCTCTGTTCGGTTTTTGTTATAGTTTCTTACCATGTGGGGTTTGTTTTGTTACGCCTACCTTTCTGGGTGCCTAACCCCGGTCGATGGCAGATAAGGAAAACCCCCAACAATATGGGGTTTTCCAGAGCCATTGCTCCCTGAAGCCTCTCTGAAGGGGCCAGGTTTTGGCGCTGGTCCCTGGTAGGTCTGAACTCCATAGCTAATGTCCCGGTCTAACATAACATACATTAGCCCAATAAGCTCCAGGGAGCCATAGGGGCTCCCCACAGAAAAGGGCGCAAAACACCAGCACTGAAACACTGCCCAGACTAAAACAAACTCCCACGGCGCATGCACAGGACACGCTGGCCGAATCACACAACCCGCTCTGCGGGAAGGCGCCAACCAGGACTACTGTGCAAGAAAAGTAGCCAAACAGAACGCAACCTTAGGGAACCGCGAAGTAGAAAAAACACCCCCATCACACTGGACAGGAGCTAAAAGAGGAAGCAGGAACAACAAAACCGGCCAACTAAGCAAAGACAAGGAGCCCAAAGGGATCCCAACTGGGCCACGAGTAGCCCAACTGGGCTACAAGTAGCCCAATATGGCGACCCAGACTAGGAGCCGACAGACGTTCCAATAAAACGAGAAGTAGCAAAAACCTTTCCGAACCCTCGAGAACACAGAAGCAAACACCAGTCCCGAAGCCACACACAGGCACAGTCGCACCCGAGACGGGGAAACATGACAAAGACACCGTCCCAAAAAGGGGGGACCATCCACTTACAGGACGGAACCAACCGACTCAAAGTACAAGGAACCGAGCCCGGGGAGGGGCCGACGCCCAACAACACGTACGGCGAGGGGGGAGGAAAAAAACCCACTCTGCGTAACCACAAGCCCCGCCTAGAGGGGGGGAAAAGCCCACCGCGGGGTCCTATGCGGCCAAGGGCCCCCCCAAATCAGCCACTCCCCAGCCCCGGGAACCCACACGACAGGCCCCGGGGCCGAGCCGTCCCCCCAACTCCCCGGCCGTACCAGAAAACCAGTACAGCCGCGAAAATACTAAGGAAGGGAGCCCACTGGCAGACTTTTACAACACAGCTGGAGGAACAGGCTCGAATGCCCCCGTCACTATCCCGGAAGGGGAATTCCCAGAGACTACCCGAGTCTCAAAACCATCGAACCCCGCCCCGAACCCACAGACGGTAAGAAACCAGATGTAGGCAGGAAGGGGGGGACCCAGGGGAAAGACAAAGGGGGTGTGGAAGGAACCGAAGCAACCAACACCCCCAAGTCCCAACACGAACCAAAACGAGGCAGCCCCGGGGCTCCCCGGGAGCAAACAAACGAGAGCATTGCCACCTACCAAGGCTCAAAGTGCAATGCCCCTGCTGCCCGCACCCGCTTAGTCAGCACAACTGGATAACTGAGCCACAACGAGCAACCAAACTCGCAGGACTCTGGGTCGAAGGTGTCACCGACCTCACAGGCAGCAGACGGAGGCAACACAGAGTCACCCTGAGACAAGGGGTGAGAGCAACCCTCAAACTCGCTGGAAGCGATGGGGGGACTCCGGGGTCACATCCATCGGACCCGCGCACCCCCAGGGGTTTCCCAGGGTCCCGAGCGTTTACTATAAGAGGACTTGCGCTCAGGTAATCCCAGGCAGGGTACTGCTAACCGGAGCCCAAAGCTACCAAACAACTTTCTAAGAGCTGAACCCCCGGGACATGTACACTCACGGGGACCTAGCAGGGGAAATCACCAGAATAATACTCAGAACACAAGGGACACCAGGGGCAAGAACGAAGGCAGACCCCACACCAGATAGATAAACAAAAATAAAAAGAAAACCCCGCAAGAGGACAACATACCCAAGCAGAACAGAGCCGGCTGCCATGATCGGTGAAAAAAAGGTGCACAGTACCCCTGCGCCCCACCAGTGCAAAACTGCCCCTTACTCTAAGGCGAACAAGGGAGACAGAACACCCGATCACACAAAGAGCGGCCAAAAACCAAGCAGCAAACGGCCTAGCAGGGGCAGAAACCAAGGAACTTGTGGAAGATGTCCCCAAACCCCAAGGGCAGTACTTACAGGGCACCTAGGGAAGGGAACCCTAGGCGCATGCAGCCCGAGTACTGGAGACTCACTCCCGGCTCACGCACCACCTAGAAGACAGACACCACACTCTAGGTACAGTGCTGAAACAACTATTGGAGCCAGAGCACACAACCGGTGCTTATAGCATCAGCCGAGGAACTGATGGGTGGATAGCCGGCGTAGGAGGTCTGGGGCTCCCCCTTCCTCCTCCCGGGGAGCGGAGAGCTGCGCAGACAGCGGCGCGGTGACGTGTGACGTCATACTAGTTTGCTTGTTTTCTGTTGGGGAGTTCTATCCACTAGTTCGGCTTTTGGTAGCATTTTTAACCAGAATAGGGGTTTGTTTTGGAATGCTTACCTTTCTGGATGCTTGACCCAGTCGATGGCAGACGTAGAATGCTTCCAACCATGTGGGGGTTTCTATAGGCCATTGCTCCCCTTGCCTCTCTGAGGGGGGCCCAGGTTCTGGCCGTGGTCCCCGGTAGGCCCTAGAACTCCATACACATGACTGATGCCAAAGTCTGACATTAGCATATCAGCCTGGTAAAGCTCCGGGGAGCCAACGGGGCTCCCCCCAGAAATGCTGTTTGTTGACCAACTTGTATATGGGCTATTTTCTACCATGTTCCCCCTTTTTTTTATCTTTTATTATTTTTTTTCATTCAACACAATTTATACTTTAAGCTCAATTACTATTAAGTTTTAGTCTAAGTGTTTTTTTCTTCACCTCTCCTTGGCCAAAATGCTATGTGTATTAGTGGCTTTAGGTATTGTATGTTCTACCTCTATCTTTAAATCTAACAGAATGTTTGTACTATAACTCTGCAACTATGTATATACTGTTCCTAAATATATTATTATTATTATTATTATTATTATTATTATGCAGCCGGCGTGGTGAGGTCCGGGCCCCCCTCCCCCTTTCGGGGAGAGGAGGGCTGCATGGACGAGCAGCGCGGCAGTAGTGTGTTACATTTGCTATTTTGTTTATTTCCTTGGGATTGTACGGAGTCCTACCTCTCTGTTCGGTTTTTGTTGTTAGTTTCTTACCTTGTGGGGTTTGTTTTGTAATGCCTACCTTTCTGGGTGCCTAACCCCAGTCAATGGCATATAAGGAAAAATCCCAACCACGGGGGGATTTTCCAGGGCCATTGCTCCCTGCAACCCCTCTGAAGGAGCCAAGTTCTGGCTCATGGTCCCTCGTAGGTCTGAACTCCATAGCTAATGTCCCGGTCTAATATAGCATACATTAGCCCGATAAGCTCCAGGGAGCCGTGTCTGCTCCCCATAGAAACACTGATTGATTGCAGAATATAATATAATATACATGTCACATAAGAATACCATAATTTTGAGCATAGTGATGTTCCACATATTGAACTATATAACTTCCACAAATTATACACTTTTGAGTATTACAGGAAAAAACAAAAAAGAAAGAAATAAGAAAGAACAAAATAATTGTGAAACATTATATTCCCGGCAACTGCTGCCCCATGGGGTGGGGGGGGGGGCTGACTGACCCCAAGCGCTCCATCACACAGCACCCATAACTTGCTCAACTTCCCAGCTCCATTGAGGCTAAAGTATGTCACGTACAATATTTTGTTTTAGTTTCCTGTGATCAGATTGTATTTTAACAATATAGGAGCAAATAATTTTTTTGAAAGAATTTATTTTTAGTGCACTATGGGCTTGTCATATTTAAATGCAGAGCAGTGCAGTGGTTAATGAAGGTCAATAAATACACATATCAAAAAATTTCATTATGTAGTAGGAAGTATAAATATTGATACCCTAATGATCTGAAGCAAATTGTACAATTTTAGGTGAAAGAATATTTCTACCTGTGAAATTGTGAAGTGTCAAGAGCATCTATTAATGTAATCTTTAGTAGAGCCTGCAGCAGTTTGTCTTCAATAGTCTTTTGTATGTCTTCTTGAGAAGCACAACTTTGGTAGTCCCATCCAAGGTAAACAATTTTCAGTAGAACTTGCCTTTTTGGGTAACTGAAAACAAAAGATCTAGTAAACTATAACTGATGAACAAATTATTAATAAGACAAATTACAAAATTTACAAAGTACAACTGTAATTTATTTCCACACAAGACGAGAGCTGTACCTAACATTTATCCAACATCTTAACATCTTGTGCCACCTCTATTACTGAATTCTTAACACTACTCAACACACAAGCACCTCACACATTCTTTCCTGACTTTACATCTACAGAAGCGTTAACACATTACCGACAAGGACTTGTAAGGACCGACATGAATGGGAGGGGAAGATGAACCAGCCATGGTTCATCTGATATTTTGATCTGATATTTACCCTAAATGAGTGGGGTATAAGGGAAGTTAAGTTGGAAGCACCCTTGGGAATGAGTGATCACAGTGTATTGATCTTTAAGTACCTAATGGAGCTAGGATTTATCTCTATATTATCTAATTAGCAGTACCCGGCCACGCGTTGCTGTGGCTCAGCAACGCAGAACTACAGCAACCTTTGCTGTCCCGCAGTCCTCCCCACCCATACCCCCCTCACCCTTCTCCTTGGACTACCAACCATTCCGCACTCCACCGTCCCCTTGTCCTCCCCACCATTCCCCACTTCACCATCCCCTCTTCCTTCCCACCATGCCCCCACTACCCTGTCCCTTTGTCCTCCCCACCATTCTCCATTTCCCCATCCCCTCGTCCCCCCCTGCCCCCTCGTCATCCCCACCATTCCCCACTCCCTCATCCGTTGCATTCCCAAGTGATCTGATGTTCCCATCACTGAAATATAAGAAAAACAGTTAAAAAGTGAAATGAAAATATGAAAAAATAAAAAAATAAAAAATAAACTATACTCATGAAATGAACAGTCTGGTAAACAACACAGCTCAATTCCAACAAAATTCTCACAAAATAATTAAATAAAAATAAAAATAAATAAAAATCTATGAAAATTCAATTTATCAGTGCAATCAGAAACATTGATATGGAATTGTAACATATCTAGTATAGCATGTATGTTGCTCTTACATGCAACAGATGGTGCTGTTTTTTCAAGAAAAACATAGTTTGTCCTGTCACAGGTGTGGCATCAAAAAAAATTCTCTGTCCATTTTCCTCCATTCTCGTTTACGAACTTACACGATAACCGATGGGTCTCGTCCCCAAGGGGTTCGGAAACCAAGTGGTGCTCTGTAATGCATTTTTATTGTGTACAAGAAAAAAAAAAGACACTGACACAAACGCCTCCTGAAGGTCACCTCTTGCAACGAATCCAACACTCCAAAAAACTGGGGTTGGTCCCATATAGTACGTTGAATCGAGGTTGTACTGTAATCCCAGGCAGGGTACTGCTAACCGGCGCCCAAGTCTACCAAATAACCATCTAAGAACTGAACCCCCGGGACGTGTACACTCACAGGGACCAAGCAGGGAATACCACCGGAAGAAGGAAGAATACTCAGTACACAAGGGGTAAGAACCAAGGCAGACCACCACCAGAGATAAACAAAAACAAAAAGAAAACCCCGCAAGAGGACAGCGTATCCAGGCGGAACAGAGCCAGTAGCTTTGATTGGTGTAAACAAGCTGCATAGTACCCTGTGCCCCTGCCAGTGCAAAACTGCCCCTCAACCTAAGGTGAACAAGGGAGACAGAACACCCCAGCACACAAAGGGCGGCCGAAAACCAAGCAATAAACGGCCTAACAGAGGCAGAACCCAATGAACTTGGGGAAGGTAACCCCCAAGCTCCAAGGGCAGTACTTACTGGGCACCTAGGGAAGGAAACCCAAGGCGCATGCAGCCCGAGTACTGGGGAATAACTCCTGATCATGCACCACCTAGAAGACAGTCACAAGAAGACAGTCACAAGAAGACAGTCACAAGAAGACAGTCACAAGAAGACAGTCACAAGAAGACAGTCACAAGAAGACAGTCACAAGAAGACAGTCACAAGAAGACAGTCACAAGAAGACAGTCACAAGAAGACAGTCACAAGAAGACAGTCACAAGAAGACAGTCACAAGAAGACAGTCACAAGAAGACAGTCACAAGAAGACAGTCACAAGAAGACAGTCACAAGAAGACAGTCACAAGAAGACAGTCACAAGAAGACAGTCACACTCTAGGTACAGTGCTGAAACAACCACTGGAGCCGGAGCACACGACCGTTGCCTATAGCATCAGCCTCAGAACTGAAGGGTGGATAGCCAGGTGGGGGTCTGGGGCTCCCCCTCCCCCCTCCCAGGGAGAGGGAAGCTGCGCAGACAGCGGGGCGACGACGTGTGATGTCAGGCTCGTTTGCTCGTTTCTTTTTGGGGAGTTCTATCCACTTGTTCAGATCCCGCCATTCAAGGGTGCAAGTCCGTCAAAATCCATGCCACACGCCCAACGAAAAGAAAGGGCAGTCTGCCAACCAGGAAGACTCCGGTACCTCGTAATGCACCCAGAAGGGAAAAATCGACCCGAACTCAAATGAAGACGAATTCAACACTGAAGCTTAATCCAAGTCTCGAAGAAGGTATGCAGCGAGGGCCTCCGAACCTCCCTAGGCGGGATTTGAGAAGCCAAACACCTCCGGAAGGAACCGAAGAACCCCAGGAAACCCGGAACTGAACCCGGGGAGGAGCTGATAACAAATCATATTCATACAGGAAGGGGAGAAGGGGATAGGAAAACCCCTCCCCCTGCAACAACAAGCCCTGTGATGAAGGTACCAACATCCAAGCGAGGTCAAACGGGGCCCAAGCCCCTCCAAGTCAACTCCTCCCGAGCCCTGGAATCCTCCATGTCAGGACCCGGGGCAGAGTTGGCCTCCACATTTTCAGCCCCATAGAAAAGGCTGAGTCCAGGAGAAAAGCAGAAAAGAAGGGGGGTCTGGTGGTAAGATCCCAGAAGCTTCAGCAGGAGGAACCGGCTCAAATGCCTCCCCTGCCAACCTGGATGGGGCAACCCCTGAGGGTTCCCCCCCACCACCCCCAAGAGTCTCACTTCCATCTAAACACTGACCCGACTCTGAAACCCCAAGACTTTTGGCATCTGGGAGTAGGGAAGAGGAGGGGGAGGGAAGGACGAACAACACCGACCTGGGAAGGACTTGGGAGCGCGGACGAAACTAAAGTCGAAGCGAATAACGCCCCCAAGTCCGGGTCCCTATAACCCAAATGGGGCAGCCTTGGGGCATCCGGGCGAGCAACCAACCAAATGCGCTGCAGCAACCGATACCGTGCATGCAATGCTGAAGCCGCCTGTACCTGAACATCAACATAAGTAGAATGGGTAAACTGGAGCACAAGCAAGGAACAAGACTCGCAAGACTCCGGCTCAAAGGTGTCATCGACCCAGCAGGCGGCATGATTGAGGCAAAACAGGCGAATGTCACCCCTAAGACAAGGGGACAGAGCAACCATCAACCCCGCACTCGGCAAGTTGGAACCCAGAGGACGCATCCATAGGTCTAATGAGCCCCAAGGGGGTTTCTCAGGGCCCTTAGGCTGACTGCTAAGGGAAGCCCAGGCAAGGTACTACTAACCGGTTGGGCCCAAACTACCAAGAGAAACTGCTAAAACTGAATCCATGTGACATGTACAAGCATGGGAGCCTAGTGGAGGACCACCAATATACCACAAGGTGGATCAGAACCAAGAGGGGGCAGGCCTCCACTAGGCAAAATAAACAAAAAGAAAAAGAAAACCCAGCGAAAGCACAAAGTCTTCAGGGACAACAGAACCGGCTCCTGTATATAATGGCAGTAGCTGCACAGTACCTTACCAACAACAATACTATGTCCTCCCCAAGGCCAAGCAAAAGGAATGAAAACCCCAGCTGACCTCAAGGCGGGCAACTGCCGAGCAGGAAAAGATCCCTACGGATGTGGTTCCCGACACCCTGTGGAAGGGAACCCCAGAATGCAAGAGCAGTACTTACAGGGTGCTTAGGGAAGGTGACAGTACATGCATGCAGCCCCAGTACTGATGAATTACTCCTGGCTTGTGCACCACACTGCAGAAAAACACCACAAGGCACAAGACTGCATATAATGAGAGGCCAGAGTCGACAACTGCCACAGTCAGACATCAGCAGCGAACTGAATGCTGGAGCAGCCACTGCAGGGGGTTCCACCCCCCACCTTCTCCTGGTGGGATGAGCTGTGCAGACGAGCGTCGCAGCAGCGCCATTTGCTTGTTTGCTTGTTTTAGTTTGCAAGTTCTGTCTCCCTGTTCAGTTTTTAGGTAGCAATTTTTACCATGTCGGGTTTTTTTTTACGCCTACCTTTCTGGGTGCCAACCTTGGTCGATGGCAGACATGGAATGCTTCAAAACACATGGGAGTTTCCATTGGCTATTGTTCCTCCTGGCCTCTCTAGGGGGGGCCAGGTTCTGGCTCGTGGTCCCTGGTAGGCAAAGAACTCCAATCAACTGATGCCATGGTCAAATACATAATTATCAGCCCGGTAAGCACTCGGGAGCCATAGGGGTTCCCCACAGAAATAGCTGTCATTGTCCACCTTATTAATTCCCTTCAGTTTCTTGTATGTATTAATCATATCTCCTATTCCTTCTCTCCTCTAATGTTGTGATTTAATTCTTTTAACCAATCATCATAACTTGGTCCCTTTAATTTTAGCACTAATCTTCTTGCAAACCTCTCTACTTTTTTCAGTTCAGTTTATTGAGGACGTCACGCCAGTGCAGAGTATTGCAGTATTAGTCTTAGACAAGCTGAATAGATTGTCATAAAAGAATCTTTGGTTAGACTTTTAAATACTACTCAACATTTGCGTGTTTTCCATATGCTGTTGATGTTATCCTATTTATGTGTATCTTTGATGTTACCGAGTTTGTAGCAGTTGTTGGTTTTATGGCTTATCATGATAGCCTCAAAGAACATTTAAGTTCCAAAAATATTTACATGAATTTATCCAAGGATTGTGAACTCTAGCTACCTCAATGGGGGCCTGAAGGCTGGTGTCTTGTCATATGGGTCCCCATTATTCCAGACAATATTTTTAAACTGATTTTTAAACTTAAATATTGGCATAGCATTTACAGCTTCTGTGGGTGTGCAATTCCATGGGTTTATTACACTACAAGTGAAAATACAATTCTTGTTTGTCTGTTGTACATTGTGGCTTCTTGAGCTTGAAGCTGTTGCCCTTTATATGTACAGTATTCCAATGGATCTAATAACGAAAGTCCCTGGATTAATATCTTCACATTCATCTCAATCAGCATGAAGCCCCAAAAGTGACTGTACAGTATAACATTGTTAAAATATTCAAGGAAAATTGATTTATTATACAATCCACTCCACCCCTGCCGTCCATCACGCACTCCACCCCTGCCGTCTACCACCCGCTCCACCCCTGCCATCCACCACCCGCTCAACCCCTCCACCCACCACCCGCTCCACCCCTGCCGTCCATCACACACTCCACCCCTGCCGTCTACCACCCGCTCCACCCCTGCCGTCCATCACGCACTCCACCCCTGCCGTCCACCACCCGCTCCACCCCTGCCATCCATCACGCACTCCACCCCTGCCGTCTACCACCCGCTCCACCCCTGCCATCCACCACCCGCTCAACCACTCCACCCACCACCCGCTCCACCCCTGCCGTCCATCACGCACTCCACCCCTGCCGTCTACCACCCGCTCCACCCCTGCCGTCCATCACGCACTCCACCCCTGCCGTCTACCACCCGCTCCACCCCTGCCGTCCATCACGCACTCCACCCCTGCCGTCTACCACCCGCTCCACCCCTGCCGTCCATCACGCACTCCACCCCTGCCGTCTACCACCCGCTCCACCCCTGCCGTCCATCACGCACTCCACCCCTGCCGTCCACCACCCGCTCCACCCCTGCCGTCCACCCCTGCCATCCACCCCCCGTTCCATCCCTGCCGTTCACCACCCGCTCCACCCCTGCCGTCCATCACGCACTCCACCCCTGCCGTCTACCACCCGCTCCACCCCTGCCGTCCACCACACACTCCACCCCTGCCGTCCACCACGCACTCCACCCCTGCCGTCCACCACGCACTCCACCCCTGCCGTCCACCACCCACTCAACCCCTCCACCCACCACCCACTCAACCCCTCCACCCACCACCCGCTCCACCCCTGCCGTCCACCCCCCGCTCCATCCCTGCCGTCCACCACCCGCTCCACCCCTGCCGTCCACCACGCGCTCCACCCCTGCCGTCCACCACGCACTCCACCCCTGCCGTCCACCATGCACTCCACCCCTGCCGTTCACCACCCGCTCCACCCCTGCCGTCCACCACGCGCTCCACCCCTGCCGTCCACCACGCGCTCCACCCTTGCCGTCCACCATGCACTCCACCCCTGCCGTCCACCACCCGCTCCACCCCTGCCGTCCACCACCCGCTCCACCCCTGCCGTCCACCACCCGCTCCACCCCTGTCGTCCACCACCCGCTCAACCCCTCCACCCCTGCCATCCACCCCCCGCTCCATCCCTGCCGTCCACCACCCGCTCCACCCCTGCCGTCCACCACGCACTCCACCCCTGCCGTCCACCATGCACTCCACCCCTGCCGTCCACCATGCACTCCACCCCTGCTGTCCACCACCCGCTCCACCCCTGCCGTCCACCACCCGCTCAACCCCTCCACCCACCACCCGCTCCACCCCTGCCATCCACCTCCCGCTCCATCCCTGCCGTCCACCACCCGCTCCACCCCTGCCGTCCACCACGCACTCCACCCCTGCCGTCCACCATGCACTCCACCCCTGCCGTCCACCACGCACTCCACCCCTGCCGTCCACCATGCACTCCACCCCTGCCGTCCACCACGCACTCCACCCCTGCCGTCCACCATGCACTCCACCCCTGCTGTCCACCACGCACTCCACCCCTGCCGTCCACCACGCACTCCACCCCTGCCGTCCACCATGCACTTCACTCCTGCCGTCCACCACGCACTTCACCCCTGCCGTCCACCACATACTCCACCCCTGCCGTCCACAGGACAGCCCAAGTTAAGCAACAAACACTTGCCCCCCCCCCCCCACACACCTCAACAGGAAACCCGGTAACAATTCAAGTAAATTGAAACCCTAGATACAAATATTTCTAGTTTTTCTGACAAATAATTACTGGATAAGAATCAGTTCAGCCAATCAGTGGAGTTGAGTAAGTGCAGTTTGTTAAATCAGAATGCTTGTGTGCCTTGAAAAAACTCACCATGCGATGTTTTTTCTTGTCTTTTTCTTGGCTGTCTTCTCCGTTTCTAGAGTTCTACATGGTACAGGACTTTGTGAAAGTAGCTGCGTTAACTTCTGATTGTGCTCTTCTAACATTTTTATCTTTGCTTGAAGTTCCTGTAAGACAGAAAATCATATTCTAAAATCTCCAAGTCTTGAAATTGTACTTGACTAGGGAGTCAAGGAGTGACTCCTTGACTCGTTGGGAGACTAGGGAGTGGCTAGGACTGTTGAAACAACAAAAACCAGCGTTGAATGTAATGAAACGCCATTTTCTGGGTGAGCCCCGGAAGCTCCCTGGAGCTATCGGACTGATATGCAATATATTAGTCTGGGGCATCAGTGATTGGAGTTCAGCCTACCTGGTATCACGGCCAGAACCTGGCCCTCTCAGAAAGGCAAAGGGAGCAGTAGCCTATAGAATCCTCAATGTGGTTGGGAAAATTCCATGTCTTCCATCAACTGGGGCTGGCACCCAGAAAGGTAGGCATAATGAAACAAACCCCACTTGGTAAGAAAATGTGACTGAAAACCGAACAGGGAGGAAGAACTTCCACGACAACTTAAGAAAACAAGTAAACAGCAACACCTCACTGTCATACCGCCTGTCTGCGCAGTTCCAACCCCCCCCCCCCTGGGGAACTGCCGATGCACTCAGATAATGGACAAGAGCCGCAACCGGACACAACACATGATGCACCCCAGGCCTGACCAACAAGCATCAATGACCCAAGGACCTCTCCGGAAAGTCACTGTCTCATTCTTCGCACGAAAAAAGGAGACGGCTGCAACCGAACAAACCTACCAGTAAAAGCAGGAGTAAAAGGGAAGGTGCTCCAGTGGATAAGGGAGTACTTAAGCAACAGGAAACAGCGAGTAACGGTGAGGGGGGAGACATCAGAGTGGCGAGATGTCACCAGCGGAGTCCCACAGGGCTCAGTACTTGGACCCATCCTGTTTCTAATATATGTGAACGATCTTCCAGAGGGTATAGACTCATTCCTCTCGATGTTTGCTGATGATGCAAAAATTATGAGAAGAATCAAGACGGATGAAGATAGACAGAGACTACAGGATAACCTGGATAAACTGGAGGAATGGTCTAGAAAATGGCTGCTAAAGTTCAACTCGGGAAAGTGTAAGGTGATAAAATTAGGCGAAGGGAGCAGGAGGCTGAACACAAGGTATCATCTGGGAGGGGAAATCCTGCAAGAGTCAAATAGAGAGAAGGATCTGGGGGTTGATATCACACCGAACCTGTCCCCAGAGGCCCACATCAAAAGAATATCATCAGTGGCATATGCTAGACTGGCCAACATAAGAACTGCCTTCAGAAACTTCTGTAAGAAATCTTTCAGAACCCTGTATACCACTTATGTAAGACCAATCCTGGAGTATGCAGCTCCAGCCTGGAGTCCATACCTAGTTAAACACAAGACAAAGTTAAAGAAGATTCAGCGGTATGCCACCAGGCTCGTCCCGGAACTAAAGGAGCTGAACCTCACATCCCTGGAAAACAGAAGAGTAAGGGGAGACATGATAACCCCCTACAAAATTCTCAGGGGAATTGACAGGGTGGACAAAGACAAACTCTTCAGCACGGGTGGGACACGAACAAGGGGACACAGGTGGAAACTTAGTACCCAGATGAGCCACAGAGACGTTAGAAAGAATTTTTTCAGTGTCAGAGTAGTTAATAAATGGAATGCACTAGGAAGTGATGTGGTGGAGGCTGACTCCATACACAGTTTCAAATGTAGATATGATAGAGCCCAGTAGGCTCAGGAATCTGTACACCAGTTGATTGACAGTTGAGAGGCAGGACCAAAGAGCCAAAGCTCACCCCCACAAGCACAATTAGGTGAGTACCACCAGGACCGAAGGAGCAAAAACCCTGTGCCGGAATAGAGCGTGAAGCTCCCCAACCCAACCCTCAGAGGCTAATGCCAACAGAAATAAAGCCATGAAAAAACAATCTTAAACTGAAGGGGCCACCACAAACAGAGGAGAAGAGAGAAAAGAGAGCACTCTGTCCAAGGACCAGGATGGCTCAGGCGGTGCATGAGCAGGTCGGAGGTGAAAAAAGCGATGAGAAAGCCCGAGGAACAGGCCGAAAGTAACATCTACCCCATATGCAAGCCAAAGCGGCTACTCCAGCGCCGCATGATACGAGGCAACAGAAATATGCCTCAAATGACAGTTCTGTAAAAGCCAAGAAAGAATAAAACAACTCGATCCGAAATAGAGGACAACCTACGAAGGGAGTGAAAATGGCAGAAAGACTGCCAGGAAGCTTCATATTGTTGCTGAAACAAAGCTCTCAGGTAGGACAAAACCAACAAAGTCACCTGATCACCATACAAGTGGTGATAGACCCGCGTCAGAAAGATCAGACGCAAAGAGCAGAGGAGAAGATTGAACTAGCCACACATCGGACTAAGCCGATCCGCTGAAAGAGGCAGAGTCAAGAAATACATCATGGGTTGGACACCGAGCAAGCAGCACCTGAAACCAAGGCTGGGCCAGCCACCAAAAGGCCAACAGGACTACTCTTCCCTGGTAAGTCACCAAGCGAACCAGGACCTGAAGCAACATCTGGACCGGGAAAAAGAGGTACAGGTAACCCCCACCTCAACCAGTCCTACCGAAAGGCATCCTCCGTGACAGTGTCACAGTCAGGGGAAGGGCGCCACATATCGGGAGATGCCGAGACAACGCCGATGCAAAAAACCAGCATTGAATGTAATGAAACGCCATTTTCTGGGTGAGCCCTGGAGGCTCCCTGGAGCTTATTGGGCTAATGTATGTTATATTAGACCGGGACATTAGCTAAGGAGTTCAGACCTACCAGGGACCAGCGCCAGAACCTGGCCCCTTCAGAGAGGTTTCAGGGAGCAATGGCTCTGGAAAACCCCTTTGTGGTTGGGGTTTTACTTATCTGCCATCGACCGGGGTCAGGCACCCAAAAAGGTAGGCATGACAAAACAAACCCCACATGGTAAAAACTAAAACAAAAAACCGAACAGAGAGGTAGAAACTCCCTACAATCCCAAAGAAACAAGCAAACATCACACTTTACTGCCGCACCGATCGTCCGCGCAGCCCTCCAAGCCCTGAGAGGGGAAGGGGGGAGCACCGGACCTAACACGCCAACTACCTAGCACCAGTTTGGAAGCTAAGCTTCAACCGACGCGGAAAAACCGCCGACCGGTGGGAGGGAGGGTTCCCAGGGAACCTCCGGGGCTCGCCCACAAAATGGTGTTTCATTACATTCAACGCTGGTTTTCTGGGGGGAGCCCCTACGGCTCCCTGGAGCTTCATACCCAAAGAGAAGGAAAAGAAAGGCTGACCCGGGAGGCGGCCACCACAAACTCCGCAACGCGAAGCCGAGACAACAGGCTGCAACCTGCGACCCAAGGCAACAAGAACGTACAGGAGTAGACACCCTCATAAATAATGGGCAGCCAAGAACCTGTGCGACCTTTAAATCCCTGCGCCCGAAAAGAGCCCTAGAGTCACCAACACAACAGCGAAAGCTGCAAACGTCTGAACAGCACGGGCACAAGGACAGACCACAGGTTGGAAAACAAAAACTCTGCGGACGACCTAAGAGACTCGAGCCCTGAAACAGGGAACGAGGGGAACCGGATCAACCCAAAGCGCATTCCCAGACACGGTACGCAGGTAACGGCAAAAGGGCGCAACCGGACAACACAGGACGTACCCCCGGCCAAACCAATCAAGCATCAATAACCCAAGGACCCCTCCAGAAAGCAGCCGTCTCGACCGTCGCCAGAAAGATGGAGAAAGGCTGCAAATGTACAAACCTACCACCAGTACCAAAGAGCAGAAACCTGAACCGAAGGGGCTACCACGAACTGAGGAGAAGATAAAAGGGCACCCTGATCAAGAACCAGGACGACTCAAGCGACGCATGAACAGGCCGGAGGTGAAACAGAACATGAGAAAGCATACGGAACGGGGCAAATGTGACGTCTACCCTGAACGCAAGCCGGAGCGGCTCCGCCAGCGCGGCACAAAACGAAGCATCAGTAAGAAACATCAAATAACTGTAACTGTAGTCCAGAAAACCCAAGAAAGGACAAGACAACCCGATGTGAAAGAGAAGACAACCTACGAAGAGCAAGAAAAAGGTGCATAGAAACACCAGAAACGTCATACTGTTGCCGAGAAGAAGCTCGCAGGTGGGACACCATCAACAAAGCCACCTGATCACCAAATATGGTGATACCCGCGTCAAAAAACCAAACGCGAAGAGCCGAGGAGAAGGCCGAACCAGTCACGTACAGGACCGGTCCGACTTGCCGAAAGAGGCGGAGCCGCGGGAAAACGCCCCGGGTTCAGACACCTATCAAGCAGCGTCTGAAAATAAAACTGGGCCGGCCACCAAGGGACCATAAGGACTACTCTCGTGGGAATGGGCTCCAACTGAGCCAAAATCCGAAGCAACAGCTGGACCGGTAGAAGAGGAACAGGTACCCCCCACCTCGACCAATCCTGCCGAAAGGCATCCACTGTGAATGCCTCATAGGCGGGTAAGGGCGCCACATAGAATGGGCGACGCCTAGACCATGCCGACTCGAAGACGTCCATGGCCAGGAGTCCATACATAGTACGTAGTCCCAAGCAGAGCCAACGAAACGAGTTGACGACGACTGGCCAAACCACGAACAGAAGAATGAACCGAGACAGCTGTCTGCCAGGACGTAGGACACACCCTGGACATGAACCTCACGGTTAGCCAAACCCCGAGAATCCAGCAAATGAGCCACTCTAAGGGACCAACCCCAAAGGTCAAACACCTAAGAGAAACCCCTGTGGTTCCGGCAAAGAACTGCCAGAGAACAGTTCGAATGGAGCCGAATGGTAGAGCACCGAGTGACCCGAACCCTCCGAAGCGCAAACCAGACAGCCATGAACTACCGAACCGTACTGTGAGCTTGACGGACGGATAGACCCCACCATCCCCAGCCGACCTGGTGAGCACTGGTCACAAAGCACCAGCCGAGAGATGACCCGTCTGTGAACATATCAAGTCACCATCAGTGACGTCACGAGCCGGGACTAGACTTTGCGGCGGAGTGACCTGAGGTCACAGGTCATCAGTTTCCATGTCCACTATTTCTCAAAGGTCAAATAGCCATTTTGTAATCGGGAATAGCCCTTCCCTAAGATGCTTGTGTAATTAACTTCAGTTAAAATAATTCAACCAATCTGGGTCAGTCAGTGCAACAGAGATGAGTTGTTCAACTTAAGCCTTGCTAGCAACTTAGTAAACTAGGCGGAAGGATACCGATCTGGGCTTCTGGGTAGAGGAGCATGTGGGAAGCACAGTGTGATTCCAGGAGCGGCCCGGGCAGGTGGCTTCAATCATTGGCCCCAAGACCAGCACAAACATCTAGCTGGTCGCCTCAAGGTAGAATGCTATAAGAGTTTTGTATAGGGCAGTAGTTCAACTCATTGCCGAGTCATGTAGGAAGTGATAAGTTTAGGGAGTGTTTTGATTTTAGATTTTGTTTAGTTTTGGAATAAACCATTTAGCTATTAAATTGTCTTTTTTATTAATTTCCATTTTATGTAATTTGTGTTTTGTCCCGTACCACGTGGGTAGCTCAGAGGCCGAGTTGAGTTGCGCGCCGATTCTAACACCGAATCAGAATTCATTATCCCTTTGATTTTAATTAATTCCACACTTAACGTAAAAGTACAACCCTCCCATACATTACTAGTGGGGATCAAGCCCCAAGGTTTATTGGTTTTAGCATGATCGATCCATACCTCGGTCACTTCTCAGTGTTATTGGTCTGGTGGTGGCAGCGCAAGGCGATTCTAGAGTTTTGCTAGAAGTCGGTTTAAGCAGAATCTTAAGTCGGTCAATCGTCTTAAGACCACGTGGCGTGGGGTCAGCTCAAGTAAAAGTTTGGGGTCCCTTGATAGAGAGATAAAGTAGAATACGGGTACAGAGAGGGGATAGATTGTACGAATACCCCCCCTCCCCGTATTACATCGTTTTGATCACGCCCAAGCGAACCCACTCCAAGACAACCTGACAGAGCGCAGGGGAAGAAACCTGCCCTGCCAGCCCCGACCCCCCCAAAAGGGGGGGGGGCACCCAACGCCATCGCAGGCCGACAGACAATACCCGAAACGCCCACGAATCGAGGGACCAGGCATGAGCAAACAGAGCAAGCCTCCCCTCCCTCATCGCCCCCGTCAATGGGGCAAGCCGCGAAAGGGCCGACGCCCCTTACGAGACCCATAACCCCGCGCAGAGTGATCACCGCTCCGACCAGATGAAGGCGGGTCCGAAGAAGGAGCCGAACTCGAACCTGACACCAGTGGCCTATCATGACGAGAGGAACCCCGAGCCCTGGCACGACCCCTCCGGGAAGACCCTCCACAGGACCGCCGGAGAACCAACAAGTCTGACGTCGGACAACAAGCAGACGAAGCAGCCTGGATAAACTGCGTCACGACAGACGCCTCAAACAGAAGAGGACAAAAAGGCGACGACAGCCTAAGAGCCAGTGCCCAACCAGATTCCAGGGAGGAACCCAGCACCGCCTGCCAACACTCAAGCCGGGAAGCATAGAACAGGGAAACCGCATCCTGCTAAATCGTTGCAAAAAGCTTCAACAAGGCAGCCAACGAACACGCTGCCGAGGACAAGGCACTGGACCCCAGGACGGACCCAAGCGCCCTTACATCCTCCACGAGCCAATCCGAGGACAGCTCCAGGCGGGGAAAAGAACCACAAGGCTGAAGCCAAAAAGCCCCGGGCGCGCAAGTCCTCCACAACAAGCACTGCCGAAAGGGAGGGAACCTGCACATGGAGCTGAATAACACCAACATCACGTGAAAGGGCAGGGGGCAAACGAGCACTCGTTCAGGTACTCAAGATCATCCCCCAGGAAAACCTGAACCACCGTGGAAGCTTCCCGCCACTCCAGCGTGCGGGAACGACAGAAGGAATGCCAAGCATCCAGAACAAACAAGGGGCAGTCCGCTAGCCAGGAAGACTCCGGAACCTCGTAATGGAGCTAGAAAGGGAACGAAGTCCCAAACTTGAATTTCAAGGGATCCATCTCCGAGGCATAATCCGGGTCACGCAGGAGGTACGCTGCAAGGGCCGCCCGCACCACACCAGGTTGGATGCGATAAGCCGAAAACCTCCGGAAAGACGAAACCGACGTACCTGGGGGAACACGGAACCGAACCCGGGGAAGGGCCAACACCCAATCTAACTCGTACAGAGGGGGGGGGGGGAACCCCACTCCTTTTAACAGCAAGCCCCGCTCAGAGGGAAGAAAAACCCAGGCGGGGTCCAGCGGGGCCCAAGGCCCCCCAAGTCAGCCCCTCCCCAGCCCCTAGGTCCTTCACAGCAGGACCCGGGACCGAGTCATCTCCCCAAGCACCGACCCCACCAGACAAGGACGATGCAGCCTCAGAAGCCAGAAGAAAGGGGGCCCACTGGTCAAACCCAGAAGCTTCGGCCGGGAGACAAGACTCGAAAGCCTCCGCCTAGATAAAACCTAGCTTGCAACGCACGCGCCGCATGAACCCAAATAGAATCATCAGAGGATTGGGTAAATTGAGTCACTAGCAAGCAGCAACACTCACAGGACTCAGGTGTCAAAAGTATCACCGACCCAACAGGCAGCGTGGCGGAGGCAAAAACAATGAGGGTCACCCCGAGACAAGGGGACCGAGCAACCCTCAAACTCGCACAAAGTGAGTGGGTACTCTGGGGGTCACATCCATCGGACCCACTCACCCCCTAGGGGATTCCCAGGGTCCTGAGCGTTTACTTTAAGAGGACTTGCACTCAGGTAGTCCCAGGCAGGGTGCAGCTAACCGGTGCCCAAAACTACCAAGAAAACCTCTATAGCTGAATCCCAGGGACGTATACACTCACAGGGACCTAGAAGGGGGCACCACCGAGGAGAACCGTGGAAGGGCAAACACCAGTGGAATAACAGGGCAGAACCCCCCACTAGGCAAAAAAAAAAAAAAAAACCCGCAAGAGGACAGTGAACCCCAAGGAACAGAGCCGGCCGCTATGTCGGGAAAACAAAGCTGCGCAGCACCCTGCGCCCCTACCAGGGCAAACTGCCTCTTACCCACAGGTAACAAGGGAGAACAGAGCACCCAAGAGCCCAACAGGCAACTGAAAAACCGAACGGTAGAATGGACCAGCAGAGGCAGGTCAAGAGGAACCTGTGGAAGGTGGCCACAAGCTCCAAGGGCAGTACTTACAGGGCACCGAGGGAAGGCATCCCTAGGCGCATGCAGCCCGAGTACTGAAGATAACTCCTGGCTCTCACACCCCTACCTTGATGTTACCTTGAGGTGCTTCTGGGGCTTAGCGTCCCCGCGGCCCGGTCGTCGACCAGGCCTCCTGGTTGCCGGACTGATCAACCAGGCTGTTGGACGCGGCTGCTCGCAGCCTGACGTATGAGTCACAGCCTGGTTGATCAGGTATCCTTTGGAGGTGCTTATCCAGTTCTCTCTTGAACACTGTGAGGGGTCGGCCAGTTATGCCCCTTATGTGTAGTGGAAGCGTGTTGAACAGTCTCGGACCTCTGATGTTGATAAGAGTTCTCTCTCAGAGTACCAGTTGCACCTCAGTTTTTCAACGGGGGTATTCTGCACATCCTGCCATGTCTTCTGGTCTCATGTCATGTTATTTCTGTGTGCAGGTTTGGGACCAGCCCCTCTAATATTTTCCACGTGTAAATTATTATGTACCTCTCCCGCCTGCGCTCAAGGGAGTACAGTTTTAGGCTCTTTAGTCGGTCCCAATAGTTTAGATGTTTTACTGAGTGGATTCTAGCAGTAAAGGATCTCTGCATGCTCTCCAGGTCAGCAATTTCTCCAGCTTTGAAAGGTGCTGTCATTGTGCAGCAGTACTCTACTCTAGAGAGCACAAGCATTTTGAAAAGTATCATCATCGGTATAGCATCTCTAGTGTGAAAAGTTCTTGTTATCCAACCTGTCATTTTTCTTGCAGTTGTGACGGCTACTTTATTGTGTTCTTTAAAGGTAAGGTCTTCCGACATGAGTACACCCAGATCCTTTACATTGCCTTTTCGTTCTATGTTATGATTTGCCCGAGTTTTGTACGTGGTTTCCGTTTTTATATTTTCATTTTTTCCATAGCGCATGAGCTGGAACTTATCTTCGTTAAACACCATATTATTTTCTGTAGCCCATAGAAAGACCTGATCTACATCTGACTGGAGGTTCGCCGTGTCCTCTATGTTGCCTACTCTCATGAAGATCCTAGTGTCATCTGCAAAGGATGATACAGTGCTATAGGTTGTGTTCTTGTCTATGTCCGAAATGAGGATGAGAAAAAGTACTGGAGCAAGCACAGTACCCTGGGGGACTGAGCTCTTCATGGTTGATGGGCTGGATTTTATTTTGTTGACTATTACACATTGGGTTCTGTTGGTCAGGAAATTGTAGATCCATCTGCCTATTTTTCCGGTAATTCCTTTTGAACGCATTTTATGTGCAATAACACCATGGTCACATTTATCAAAAGCTTTTGCGAAATCTGTGTAAATTACATCCGCATTATGTTTGTCTTCCATAGCATCTAATGCCATATCATAGTGGTCCAGCAACTGCGACAGGCAAGAGCGCCCTGTTCTGAAACCATGTTGTCCGGGGTTATGGAGTTGCTGTGATTCCATGTATTTTGTGATCTTACTTCTTAGCACTCTCTCAAAAATTTTTATGATGTGCGATGTTAGTGCTATCGGTCTGTAATTTTTTGCCTCTGCCTTATTTCCTCCTTTATGAAGTGGTGCTATCTCTGCTGTTTTTAGTATATCAGGAATAACGCCAGTATCTAGGCTTTGTCTCCACAGAATGTGGAGGGCCTGCGATAGTGGTTTTTTACAGTTCTTTATGAATATGGAGTTCCAAGAATCCGGGCCTGGTGCAGAGTGCATAGGCATACTGTTTATGGCTTCTTCAAAATCCAGTGGGGATAGGGTGACGTCTGATATATGATTTGATGTTGGTATCGTATCCATGAAAAATACATTTGGGTTATCAATCTTTAGTGTGTTTAATGGCTCGCTGAAAACAGAGTCGTACTGTGTCCTCAGTAGCTCGCTCATTTCTTTGTTGTCATCGGTGAAAGTTCCATCTCCCTTTCGCAGGGGCCCAATACTAGAAAACAAACACCACACACGAAGCACAGTGCTGTAAAGACACTGGAGCCAGAGCACACAACCTCTGCCTATAGCATCAGCCTCAAGAACTGAGGTGCGGGTAGCCGGCATGAGGGGTCTGGGGCTCCCCCTTCCCCCTACCGGGGAGGGCGGAGCTGTGCAGACAGCGACACGGCAACGCGTGATGACATACAAGTTTGCTCATTTTCTTTTTTGGGAGTTCTATTCACTAGTTTGGCTTTTGGTAGCAATTTTAACCAGAATAGGGGTTTGTTTTGAGGCGCTTACCATTCTAGGTGCCTGATCCGGTCGATGGCAGACAGAATGCTTCCAACCACACGGGAGTTTCTATAGGCCATTGCTCCCCTTGCCTCTCTGAGGGGGCCCAGTTCTGGCCATGGTCCCCGGTAAGCCTAAGAACTCCATACAGTACACATGACTGATGCCAAAGTCTGACATTAGCATATCAGCCTGGAATAGCTCCGGGGAGCCGACGGGGGCTCCCCCCAGAAAAAACCAAGGGTGAGCAATTAATTTCATCCTTCGTAACAGAATATTATAATTTATCATGTAAACTGAATATTTTGTATAGCAAATTTCACTGTGTAAAACTCGTTGGCAGGTAAATTGAGATGTGAAGTTACTATTGTGGAGTCACTCAGAGACGGGTGAGCACGTGACTGATCTTGTCTCCATCTTGTACATAATGACACCATGAGCACAAGACCACGAGTTTGGTTAGGCCACTCACATGTTCTACACCAGTACTCCGATAAATGTTGAAGTCTTCTATCAGATGAGACCAATTCATTCTTACTAACAAACAACCACTAACTGTTTAATTACATTTTAATGACATTAATAAACCCCCCAACTTTTGTAGGAAGCTATTTGTGGGAATTTAACATTATACAGTCCGCTATCAAAAAAATTAATAAATAAAATAATTCATTATAATCTAATTAAATTATAAGTAAATAAATACAGTACTTGTAATTAAAATAAATAATAAAATCCCACAAGTCAGTTTTCCCCACAGAACTGAAAGGTATGACATACGAGGAAAGGTTGTATGAATTGCACCCCACATTCGCTGGAAGACAGAAGAGTTCAGGAATACATGATAACCACATACAAAATTCTCAGGGGAATTGAACAGGAAGATAAGAGGCATTTAGCACAGGTGGTACTTGCACAAGGAGACACAGGTGAAAACTGAGTATCCAAATGAGCCACAGACACATCAGAAAGAACTTTTTCAGTATCAGAGTAGTTAATAAATAGAATGCATTAGGCAGTGATATGGTGGAGGCTGACTTCATACACAAGTTTCAAATGTAGATATGATAGAGCTCAATAAACTCAGGAACTTGTACATCAGTAGCGGCTGAGAGGTGGACCAAAGAGCCGAAGCTGAACCCCCCGACAAGCACAATATGGCGAGTACATTGGCACCCCCACATCAGCTGTGAAGCACAAAAATGAACAACTACCATAAGGGTGAGAAAAAGCCAAGAGATCAACTACCACCAAAGCAGCAGACAACCTGCAAACCTGGAAATGGGGTCACCAGGAACCCACAGACCGGGTAAAAGTACAGTAGGTGTAAGCATCTCTATATGGACAGCAGCAAATGAGGCACCCCAAAACAAAACATGAAGGATTAAAGAACCCTCGGCCAAACTAAAACATGCAAGCAATAGAACAATGTCTGTTGTCCCAAGGAAAACCAAACACCAACAACGACCCACGAGGAAACCGAAACCCATAATGGAATCAGGAACTGGCAGAGAAACCAATTCCATTAAAAGGCATATATTCCTTTATTTTATTATAACTAAATCAATCAACTTATTTGCCCACAATCTTTCCCCCTCAACCAAGAATTTCATCAGCTGAGTTTCACATCACATACACCCCCACTGAACTCGCCACCTGTGCTTCTTGCCATCAACAACTTCCTGAATGGTCTCATATTATCAAAAACAAATGAAGCATTAAATACACTGATACTCAGTATTAACATATAATCACCAAACAATGAAACAATTCTATGAAATCTATCTGCAGCTCACAGGAGTAGACAAACAGGATGCCAGATGCCATCACAATATCTCAGACGACACTTTCAAGAACATAAGAAATATTGTTAGAACAACGGTACAACTTACATAGAATCCAAAAAGGTCCATGCAGGCTGATCCAATCCAACAAATCTGTCATTGCTATACAAGCCTACAGGCTGCAAGTAGCAATATTCTGAATGCTCAGATCGTCATATTATGCTTCAGTAATAAGTCAAGAAAAATTGAAAAACCTGCATACCTGGAGAGGGTTTCATAAGTTCTACTCCCTGAGGCCCAGGTTCAACTTGTGATAGGTAAAGTGCCAGAGTACAATGACTTAATACAAAATACCCTATTCTATATCTTTTTCAATATCTGCAACGAACAATACTAGCTGTTATCAGCACTAACCTTGTAAGACATCATCTCCTCTTCTTCTATTTCAATTTTTGGTTTCTTCCTTGGCCTCCCCCGTTTTCTACGTATTCCTCTATCCTCCATTACTGCCGCTTTCCTTTATTCTTCCAACCTGTTGACACTATTTTAATTTCAGTACATATTCTGTAGTATAAAGTATACTGTACAACAATTTATACAAATCTATTAAGTATAAACAGTAATTATACAAATTAATGAAATTATAAATTCTTATACAAAGCTGTACTGTACTGTAATTTAAAGCACTGAGCTACCTATAACAAATATTTTGTTTCAGTATATTTATAGGTTTCCTTTTTTTTAAAGCCTAACACTATTGCATACAAAAATGTTAATACACTTGGGACTAGGTCCACTATGGTTTTGAGATATCTAATATAGAAATGTATTCAATTCCATGCTAGCCTGAAATAGCTCCCTAAAAACTAAATAAATTAATCAAATATGATAACTTCAATTAGCAATTGATCAAAGTTGATTTTCTAACTATGATTTTCACAGGAAACCTGCACAGTATTATTTAAAGCCGAGTTTTAAAACATTTATCATAAAAGTTTTGTATTTGATACATTTCAATATGTCACTGGAACATAGCAGCGTTCCTCGATTTTTTCTAGTTTCATTATATGCACTGGTGCAAGCACTACAGAATTTGTCAGCATCAGTATCCAGTTACCCAGAACTGTTCAGACGTGGGCGACCTTTTGCACCACCATAACCTCCTTCTAACAAGTAACCTGGTTTGAAAGTAATGGTCTGTTACTGTTTAAACTTTTTTGTAAATGTTTGTATTTACAAAGGAATTTAAAGGCCCAGCATTAAGGGTGTCTATTTGACATAATCGTGTGGAAAAAATCCTCGGGCACAATGAGGAGATTTACCAAGCCACTGACTTCCTATCCCATTGAGGCCACTAGAGATGAAGGCTCTCAGGTATATTTACCTGAATTTACCCGAGGGCCACTATCTCTGTAGTGGCCTTGATGAGTAAAGAAAGCCATTGGCTTGTCAAAGGTCCCCCCCCCCCCTATTTGTCCTAATGATTTTATTGATCTGGATCTTTAACTGCAACAGTCTCTTGACATTTACCTGATTTTACCTGAGGACCCCTAACCTTAGTGGCATCGCCAAGGACATGAAGCTGGTGGCTTGTCAAAGGTCCCACCATTTGCCTTGATGACCTATTCCACTTTTCCAGGGAGATTTTAAAACTTAACAAAGTTTTGGCATTTACAGCTTCGGCGGGTAGGCGATTCCATAGGTTTATAATCCTACGGGTGAAAACGCATCTCCTGTTCTGTCCTACATTGTGGCTTGTTGAGCTTGGAACCGTTGCTTCTTGTTTGTGTTACATCTGACTTTGAAGAAATTGTCCAGATCAAGATCATCTAACTTGTTCAGTATTTTTAAGTTTCAATGAGGTCTACCCTGTCATGCCTGATATATTGTAATTATCTGACACCATATTGGAATCTGACCCAAGTATCAGTTTGGTCAACCCATGTATCGTATTCCAAAAATGTGCAACCATGTTGTAATAGATGAAATCCTAAAGAAAACTGTTGAAAACATTTGATAACTTGATAAACAAAAATTATTTGTCAGAAGAAACAAGGAAAGGTAATCTATATGTAAAACCCCTACTAGGAAAATATTTTAAATAAAACCAAAGATAAATGTAGTTGTATAAAAGTTGCAGTTTTCATCGCTTGTCGTGCTTAGAATCCGCAATATTCCTCTCAGAACACTGCTTATTTTATGTAGATACGCTAATAAACGTAAGTGTTTTATACGTTGCAAGATAAAAATATAGCCTTCATTTTAAATTCCTTGACATGTGGATAAAGTCAAGTAAAGATACATGTATTTTTATAATCGCCGAACTTGAACCCCGCACCTTGAGGTTACCTTGAGCACAGATCGATCGATGGAGCAACTCTCTCAGAACAACGTTTATTTCAGGTAAATATGTTAATAATCGTAAATGTTTTATATATGCCTCAAGAAAGATATAAATATAAGTTTCATTTTCCTTTACCACAGACATATTTTAAGCTCAAGTGAAGATGCATGTGTTTTTATTATCAAGTCTAGTAGCTTGTTGGTCATAGAGCGCAGAAGCCTACACACACTGGCTGATATATATATTGTGTAATTAGCAAAGATACGCTAATGAAGCCAAAAATATTATATGCCATCAGAAAGAAAGATGTACTTGTCATTGTGAGTGCATTACAGGCAATATATCTTAACAGAGAAAAAAAAAAAAGATACATCAGTATTAACACTTTCGCGCTCTCGGCGCTCAAAAAAAAAACAATACCCCAGATGCTTTTGGCACTTCGCACGCCTACGCGGTAAGACCGAAAAGTGTACACTCTTTTGACTGTCCTGACAATAATTGAAGGCGCACGTATTTAAATTTAGTATCACTGTGTTCGCAATGAAATTGTCTATAAGAGCATACCTATAAAATGCCGCCCAAGCATAAGGAGTATCAACACCAAATAAAAAACTATGCAGATCACTCGCCGAGAGCGCCAAACAGCAACAAAATGTTTCCACTCTCTTAATGGTTGCGAAGCCTACAGTTGTCCTACATCGCTAATTTTGGTATCATTGGAATCGCAATAAAATTCTCTACACGGACATATGCATATGAATGTTTAATATAGGTAATTGCCCACCCGCAAGAGTGTGTGAAGTGGAGAGTAGTTAGCCGCGAGCGCACTGGTGAAAACACGGGGGAAATCATGCTTGGAAAGTTTATACGTTTCCTGACCCTACTTTTCTATGTACGTATTTCTTTTTTATACCAATGTGTTCGCAATAAAATTTTCTATAAGATGAACTGTATAACATTTGTACAAAGCATGTGTAAGAGAAGCGCCAAATATAGAACCACGTCGCTCAGTATGCGTTCGCGGCAGAAACGAACGCATTGTTTTCGTTCGTTTGATGTTTGTCATGTTTATACTTGTTGAAACATTTTATAATTTGTATGACAGTGAACGCAGTAAAATTCCCTACACAGACATATACATAACACATACAAATATTTCCCACGTGTTGGATATATCAACGGCTAAAGGGAACCCACTGCCACACGCTCGCCACACCCCCAAACATACTTTGTGTATTTTTTTTTTTACTCATAGAAGTTTATGTGATATAATATTCATTCTGGTACAAAAACATTCGCAAATAAATTCCCTACAAAACAAAAGTATCCGCATCCATTTCGGTTAAAAAATGGAATTTATAGAAATATTTTTTCGATGGACGAGAAAAGTCGGCTGTTATGCGGAATCGTAAGAGAAAACGGCGACGAGTTATCTCTAATCTAAAGCGCGAAAGTGTTAAATCGAGTTTTCACAGCAACTCTCACCCCATCTATTAGAGATTCAAGAAGCTACCCTAAGCCTAATAAAGTTAGGTAAATAGTGAAAAAATATGGCATATTTGCCCACTATAATGTTGCCACTGAATGAAGAACATTCAAAATGTATATTTTTACAATGAAATAATTTCATTTTATAACAATATTAGACTTAAGTATGTGGCAGGTGACGACACTGAAAGCTGACGATCCAAGCCCCTATGTTGTGGAGCGACTTATCCCAGATACATTGTTTGCTGGCATAGCAGCCACCAGTACACAGTTAACATATATGAATAGGGCAAACACAGTGCATAAGGCAATTATGCCATATTTCTTCACTATTTACGTAACGCTATGAGGCTTTGGGTAGCTTCTCGAATCTTCAATAGACGGGACGAGAGTCGCTATGACAACTCGATTTAAAACTGATGAATCTTTTTTTTTCTAGACCAGCGGCAGCGCACAGTGTCCTGAACTGTGTCCTCCAGGGACACTGAGGGACCGTCAGGGCAAGCTGTGCACGCCCACCTCAACCTGCAGGTGTCACAACTCTTGCCCTGCACCCACCCTGGGAGTACACAACACCCACCCTGGGAGTACACAACAACAACACCCACCCTGGGAGTACACAACAACAACACCCACCCTGGGAGTACACAACAACAACACCCACCCTGGGAGTACACAACAACAACACCCACCCTGGGAGTACACAACACCCACCCTGGGAGTACACAACAACAACACCCACCCTGGGAGTACACAACACCCACCCTGGGAGTACACAACAACAACACCCACCCTGGGAGTACACAACAACAACACCCACCCTGGGAGTACACAACAACAACACCCACCCTGGGAGTACACAACAACAACACCCACCCTGGGAGTACACAACAACAACACCCACCCTGGGAGTACACAACAACAACACCCACCCTGGGAGTACACAACACCCACCCTGGGAGTACACAACAACAACACCCACCCTGGGAGTACACAACACCCACCCTGGGAGTACACAACACCCACCCTGGGAGTACACAACAACAACACCCACCCTGGGAGTACACAACACCCACCCTGGGAGTACACAACAACAACACCCACCCTGGGAGTACACAACAACAACACCCACCCTGGGAGTACACAACAACAACACCCACCCTGGGAGTACACAACAACAACACCCACCCTGGGAGTACACAACACCCACCCTGGGAGTACACAACAACAACACCCACCCTGGGAGTACACAACAACAACACCCACCCTGGGAGTACACAACACCCACCCTGGGAGTACACAACAACAACACCCACCCTGGGAGTACACAACACCCACCCTGGGAGTACACAACAACAACACCCACCCTGGGAGTACACAACACCCACCCTGGGAGTACACAACAACAACACCCACCCTGGGAGTACACAACAACAACACCCACCCTGGGAGTACACAACAACAACACCCACCCTGGGAGTACACAACAACAACACCCACCCTGGGAGTACACAACAACAACACCCACCCTGGGAGTACACAACACCCACCCTGGGAGTACACAACACCCACCCTGGGAGTACACAACAACAACACCCACCCTGGGAGTACACAACAACAACACCCACCCTGGGAGTACACAACACCCACCCTGGGAGTACACAACAACAACACCCACCCTGGGAGTACACAACACCCACCCTGGGAGTACACAACAACAACACCCACCCTGGGAGTACACAACAACAACACCCACCCTGGGAGTACACAACACCCACCCTGGGAGTACACAACAACAAGCCACTCAACACTTGACAACGTCAACAACAACACTCCAATACGCCGGATTATACTACAGTGACGTCATCAACGCCGGATTTCCCTTAACAATGGAGGCGGCAGCTCGTGAACGCTCTTCACATAACCCTTGTAACTCACTCCAGTCATGCCAGTGTCCATTGTAACAGATATTTTATAATTTTTGTAATTTTTATAATAATATACTGATCCCGAGGCATTATTAAGTGACGTGAGAATGCGGTAGTTAAGGGGGACCCTAGTCGGATCGCACACACATATTTTTATTATTTCGAACACAAAATTTGTTCGTTTCGTATATATGTTTGATCAAATTCAAATTCAAATGTTTATTCAGGTAAAGTACATACATACAAAGTGTGATACATATATTGATGAATTTATAGATATGGCTAGTACATACAATACCTAAAGAAAGCCACTATTACGCAAAGCGTTTCGGGCAGGAAAAACACTAACGACTAAGACACTTAAGACTGTGGATCGCGCAAAAGGGAAAGCAACGAAGAGAAAGGAAGCGCAGGCCCCTCAGAAAGTAAAGGAAGTACCTAAGCAAACATTAGTTGTGGGAGATTCCCAGATAAGGTATTTGGATAGAACGTTTTGTGCTAGAGATAGGGGGAACAGGTTAAGGGTTTGCTATCCCGGAGCTGGCATTGGTGATATTATAAACAACATGAATGATATTATGGCTGGTAATGGGAACAATCCCATTATTTGCATTAGCGTGGGAGGAAATGATGTTGGTCGAGTCAGGAGTGAGGAACTGATTCAGAGGTATAAAACAGCCATAGAGTTAGTTAGGAGCAAGGGAGGAATCCCGATCATATGTGGCATTCTTCCAAGAAAGGGAGTGGGAAATGAATGGATATCGAGGGCACTTGGTGTCAATTGCCGGCTGGAAAGATATTGCAAATCAAATGCAATATCTTTCATAGACAACTGGGAACACTTCTATGGAAGAAATGAAATGTATGCTCGTGATGGGGTGCATCTATCGAGAGCTGGGGTTGTTGCTGTTGCGAACTCGCTAGAAGAAGTGGTTAGAGGTGTTTGTTTGGGTTTAAACTGTTAGTAGATAGAGGTATGGGAATTGATTTGGAGGAAGGAGGTAATAAAAGTATGTGTTTGTGGGAGAAAGGAATTGGCAAAACGATCAGGGAAAGAGAAGGTCCGCAAAATAACAATTCACTTAGGGTATATTACACTAACAGTAGAAGTCTAAGAAATAAAATTAACGAATTAAATGCTCTTGTCTGCACAGAAAAAATAGATATTATTGCACTTACCGAAACGTGGATGAATGTAGAAAATAGAGAACTATTAGCTGAATATCAAATATATGGATTTAAACTATTTCACACAGATAGATATATTAGACGAGGAGGTGGAGTAGCCATATATGTTAGGGACAATTTGAAATGTAGTCTCAAAGAGGGAATCAAAACTGAGCCACACACAGAAACTATTTGGATTGAATTAAACGAAAAAGCTAATAATATTATAATAGGAGTAATATATAGGCCACCAAATTTAGACAGAATGGAAGCAAAGCATCTATGGGATGAAATATCTAGAGCATCTAGATCTAGCTCTATTGTGGGAAAGTTACTCGAATCTATAATAGCAAATAAAATTCGTCTTCATCTTGAAAAACATAAATTAATAATTGAGTCGCAACATGGTTTTATAAATGGCCGTTCATGTTTAACAAATTTGTTATCTTTTTATTCTAGCATTGTTGAGGCAGTTGATAGTGGTAAGGATTGCGATGTTGTATACCTTGACTTTAGCAAAGCTTTTGATACAGTGCCACATGAAAGACTGATTAAAAAAATAGAGTCTCATGGTATTGGGGGTGCTATATTAAGCTGGATTAGGGCATGGCTATACCAAAGGAAACAGAGAGTTAGTATAAATGGAATCAAGTCAGAGTGGGAAAATGTTGTAAGTGGAGTGCCTCAAGGCTCTGTCCTGGGACCTCTGTTGTTTATAATATATATAAATGATTTAGATTCAGGTTTGAGTAGCAACATTTGCAAATTTGCCGATGATACGAAAATCGGTAGGGAAATTAATTCGGAGGAGGACTCACTATCACTTCAAGTTGATCTAGATAGGGTTTTGAAATGGTCAAAGGATTGGCAGATGCAGTTTAATGCTGATAAATGTAAAGTTCTGAGGTTAGGTAATGATGATAGAGTTACAAGATACGAGCTAGATGGTGTTAAGAACATAAGAACATAAGAACAAAGGTAACTGCAGAAGGCCTATTGGCCCATACGAGGCAGCTCCTATTCTATAACCACCCAATCCCACTCATATACTTGTCCAACCCGTGCTTGAAACAATCGAGGGACCCCACCTCCACAATGTTACGCGGCAATTGGTTCCACAAATCAACAACCCTGTTACTGAACCAGTATTTACCCAAGTCTTTCCTAAATCTAAACTTATCCAATTTATACCCATTGTTTCGTGTTCTGTCCTGTGTTGATACTTTTAATACCCTATTAATATCCCCCCGGTTATGTCCATTCATCCACTTGTAAACCTCTATCATGTCACCCCTAACTCTTCGCCTTTCCAGTGAATGCAACTTAAGCTTTGTTAATCTTTCTTCATATGAAAGATTTCTAATTTGGGGAATTAACTTAGTCATCCTACGCTGGACACGTTCAAGTGAATTTATATCCATTCTATAATATGGCGACCAAAACTGAACTGCATAATCTAAATGGGGCCTAACTAGAGCAAGATATAGCTTGAGAACCACACCAGGTGTCTTGTTACTAACGCTGCGATTAATAAATCCAAGTGTCCGATTTGCCTTATTACGAACATTTATGCATTGATCCTTTTGTTTTAAATTCTTACTAATCATAACTCCCAGATCCCTTTCGCAATCCGACTTCGCAATCACAACACATAAGAACATAAGAACATAAGAACAAAGGTAACTGCAGAAGGCCTATTGGCCCATACGAGGCAGCTCCTATTCTATAACCACTTAATCCCACTCATATACTTGTCCAACCCGTGCTTGAAACAATCGAGGGACCCCACCTCCACAATGTTACGCGGCAATTAAAGGTATAAAACAGCCATAGAGTTAGTTAGGAGCAAGGGAGGAATCCCGATCATATGTGGCATTCTTCCAAGAAAGGGAGTGGGAAATGAATGGATATCGAGGGCACTTGGTGTCAATTGCCGGCTGGAAAGATATTGCAAATCAAATGCAATATCTTTCATAGACAACTGGGAACACTTCTATGGAAGAAGTGAAATGTATGCTCGTGATGGGGTGCATCTATCGAGAGCTGGGGTTGTTGCTGTTGCGAACTCGTTAGAAGAAGTGGTTAGAGGTGTTCGTTTGGGTTTAAACTGTTAGTAGATAGAGGTATGGGAATTGATTTGGAGGAAGGAGGTAATAAAAGTATGTGTTTGTGGGAGAAAGGAATTGGCAAAACGATCAGGGAAAGAGAAGGTCCGCAAAATAACAATTCACTTAGGGTATATTACACTAACAGTAGAAGTCTAAGAAATAAAATTAACGAATTAAATGCTCTTGTCTGCACAGAAAAAATAGATATTATTGCACTTACCGAAACGTGGATGAATGTAGAAATTAGAGAACTATTAGCTGAATATCAAATATATGGATTTAAACTATTTCACACAGATAGATATATTAGACGAGGAGGTGGAGTAGCCATATATGTTAGGGACAATTTGAAATGTAGTCTCAAAGAGGGAATCAAAACAGAGCCACACACAGAAACTATTTGGATTGAATTAAACGAAAAAGCTAATAATATTATAATAGGAGTAATATATAGGCCACCAAATTTAGACAGAATGGAAGCAAAGCATCTATGGGATGAAATATCTAGAGCATCTAGATCTAACAGTATTTATGTCATGGGTGACTTTAATTTTAGCGGAATAAACTGGTTGAACAAAACAGGGAATAGTGAAGCAGAAGATTTTCTAGAATTAATTGACGATTGCTTTCTTACGCAACACATTAAGGAACCAACACGGGAAAATAATATTTTAGATTTAGTGTTAACTAACAGGGAAACGCAAATTAATGACATCGAAATAGGGAGTGAGCTAGGGAGCAGTGATCACAAAGAAATCAGATTTAGCATAGAATGGAATAGACCAGTAGGAGAAAATTCTGTTAAAGTGCCAGATTTTCGAAAAGCTGATTTTAATAGCCTAAGAAATTTTTTGGGTCAAATTGATTGGAAAGGCTTGGGTATGGGGTGTGGGCCGGTCTTGGAGCGAGACATGAACCCAGCGATAGGTGACTTAAATGGGGATTTCGATGTGGATTCAATATATAACTTATTTAAGAATATTCTAAACAAAGCACAGGAACGTAGTATACCATACAAATTGAATAGATCGTATACTAATGACCCAAAGTGGATAACAAAGAATTTGAAGAACCTTATAGGTAAAAAGAGAGCTTGGTACAAAAGGATTAAAAATGGGGAGGTCACTTTAGAACAGGAATTCGTACAACTGGTTAGAAATGTTAAAAAAGAGATAAGGAAAGCAAAAAGAAACTATGAAGTTCGCATAGCAGGGCAAGCAAAGACAAATCCTAAAGGGTTTTTTCAGTTATATCGTACTAAGACTAGGGAAAGGATAGGTCCATTAAAAACCGAGACAGGTCAAATAACAGATAGTGATGAAGAGATGAGTAGTATTTTTAATAAATATTTTGTATCTGTATTTACTAAAGAGGAACTTAACAATATGCCTTCAGCCGAACAAGTCTATGTGGGTGGGGACGAGGACAGGTTGACGAGTTTAGCAGTTACCAGGGAGGATGTTCTTAAACAAATAGTAAAACTCAAACCAAACAAATCCCCAGGGCCGGATGAAGTGTTTGCTAGGGTGCTTAAAGAATGCAAAGAGGAGCTTTGTGACCCACTGTCAACCATATTTAATAAATCAATAGAGTCAGGCAGAGTGCCAGAGTTTTGGAAAGTTGCTAATGTGATACCAGTTTTTAAGAAAGGAGATAGATCACTTGCGTCTAACTATCGACCAATTAGCCTAACGTCTATTGTGGGAAAGTTACTCGAATCTATAATAGCAAATAAAATTCGTCTTCATCTTGAAAAACATAAATTAATAATTGAGTCGCAACACGGTTTTATAAATGGCCGTTCATGTTTAACAAATTTGTTATCTTTTTATTCTAGCATTGTTGAGGCAGTTGATAGTGGTAAGGATTGCGATGTTGTATACCTTGACTTTAGCAAAGCTTTTGATACAGTGCCACATGAAAGACTGATTAAAAAAATAGAGTCTCATGGTATTGGGGGTGCTATATTAAGCTGGATTAGGGCATGGCTATACCAAAGGAAACAGAGAGTTAGTATAAATGGAATCAAGTCAGAGTGGGAAAATGTTGTAAGTGGAGTGCCTCAAGGCTCTGTCCTGGGACCTCTGTTGTTTATAATATATATAAATGATTTAGATTCAGGTTTGAGTAGCAACATTTGCAAATTTGCCGATGATACGAAAATCGGTAGGGAAATTAATTCGGAGGAGGACTCACTATCACTTCAAGTTGATCTAGATAGGGTTTTGAAATGGTCAAAGGATTGGCAGATGCAGTTTAATGCTGATAAATGTAAAGTTCTGAGGTTAGGTAATGATGATAGAGTTACAAGATACGAGCTAGATGGTGTTGTGATTGCGAAGTCGGATTGCGAAAGGGATCTGGGAGTTATGATTAGTAAGAATTTAAAACAAAAGGATCAATGCATAAATGTTCGTAATAAGGCAAATCGGACACTTGGATTTATTAATCGCAGCGTTAGTAACAAGACACCTGGTGTGGTTCTCAAGCTATATCTTGCTCTAGTTAGGCCCCATTTAGATTATGCAGTTCAGTTTTGGTCGCCATATTATAGAATGGATATAAATTCACTTGAACGTGTCCAGCGTAGGATGACTAAGTTAATTCCCCAAATTAGAAATCTTTCATATGAAGAAAGATTAACAAAGCTTAAGTTGCATTCACTGGAAAGGCGAAGAGTTAGGGGTGACATGATAGAGGTTTACAAGTGGATGAATGGACATAACCGGGGGGATATTAATAGGGTATTAAAAGTATCAACACAGGACAGAACACGAAACAATGGATATAAATTGGATAAGTTTAGATTTAGGAAAGACTTGGGTAAATACTGGTTCAGTAACAGGGTTGTTGATTTGTGGAACCAATTGCCGCGTAACATTGTGGAGGTGGGGTCCCTCGATTGTTTCAAGCACGGGTTGGACAAGTATATGAGTGGGATTGGGTGGTTATAGAATAGGAGCTGCCTCGTATGGGCCAATAGGCCTTCTGCAGTTACCTTTGTTCTTATGTTCTTATGTTCTTATGTTGGTTCCACAAATCAACAACCCTGTTACTGAACCAGTATTTACCCAAGTCTTTCCTAAATCTAAACTTATCCAATTAATATCCATTGTTTCGTGTTCTGTCCTGTGTTGATACTTTTAATACCCTATTAATATCCCCCCAGTTATGTCCATTCATCCACTTGTAAACCTCTATCATGTCACCCCTAACTCTTCGCCTTTCCAGTGAATGCAACTTAAGCTTTGTTAATCTTTCTTCATATGAAAGATTTCTAATTTGGGGAATTAACTTAGTCATCCTACGCTGGACACGTTCAAGTGAATTTATATCCATTCTATAATATGGCGACCAAAACTGAACTGCATAATCTAAATGGGGCCTAACTAGAGCAAGATATAGCTTGAGAACCACACCAGGTGTCTTGTTACTAACGCTGCGATTAATAAATCCAAGTGTCCGATTTGCCTCATTACGAACATTTATGCATTGATCCTTTTGTTTTAAATTCTTACTAATCATAACTCCCAGATCCCTTTCGCAATCCGACTTCGCAATCACAACACCATCTAGCTCGTATCTTGTAACTCTATCATCATTACCTAACCTCAGAACTTTACATTTATCAGCATTAAACTGCATCTGCCAATCCTTTGACCATTTCAAAACCCTATCTAGATCAACTTGAAGTGATAGTGAGTCCTCCTCCGAATTAATTTCCCTACCGATTTTCGTATCATCGGCAAATTTGCAAATGTTGCTACTCAAACCTGAATCTAAATCATTTATATATATTATAAACAACAGAGGTCCCAGGACAGAGCCTTGAGGCACTCCACTTACAACATTTTCCCACTCTGACTTGATTCCATTTATACTAACTCTCTGTTTCCTTTGGTATAGCCATGCCCTAATCCAGCTTAATATAGCACCCCCAATACCATGAGACTCTATTTTTTTAATCAGTCTTTCATGTGGCACTGTATCAAAAGCTTTGCTAAAGTCAAGGTATACAACATCGCAATCCTTACCACTATCAACTGCCTCAACAATGCTAGAATAAAAAGATAACAAATTTGTTAAACATGAACGGCCATTTATAAAACCATGTTGCGACTCAATTATTAATTTATGTTTTTCAAGATGAAGACGAATTTTATTTGCTATTATAGATTCGAGTAACTTTCCCACAATAGACGTTAGGCTAATTGGTCGATAGTTAGACGCAAGTGATCTATCTCCTTTCTTAAAAACTGGTATCACATTAGCAACTTTCCAAAACTCTGGCACTCTGCCAGACTCTATTGATTTATTAAATATGGTTGACAGTGGGTCACAAAGCTCCTCTTTGCATTCTTTAAGCACATAACACCATCTAGCTCGTATCTTGTAACTCTATCATCATTACCTAACCTCAGAACTTTACATTTATCAGCATTAAACTGCATCTGCCAATCCTTTGACCATTTCAAAACCCTATCTAGATCAACTTGAAGTGATAGTGAGTCCTCCTCCGAATTAATTTCCCTACCGATTTTCGTATCATCGGCAAATTTGCAAATGTTGCTACTCAAACCTGAATCTAAATCATTTATATATATTATAAACAACAGAGGTCCCAGGACAGAGCCTTGAGGCACTCCACTTACAACATTTTCCCACTCTGACTTGATTCCATTTATACTAACTCTCTGTTTCCTTTGGTATAGCCATGCCCTAATCCAGCTTAATATAGCACCCCCAATACCATGAGACTCTATCTTTTTAATCAGTCTTTCATGTGGCACTGTATCAAAAGCTTTGCTAAAGTCAAGGTATACAACATCGCAATCCTTACCACTATCAACTGCCTCAACAATGCTAGAATAAAAAGATAACAAATTTGTTAAACATGAACGGCCATTTATAAAACCATGTTGCGACTCAATTATTAATTTATGTTTTTCAAGATGAAGACGAATTTTATTTGCTATTATAGATTCGAGTAACTTTCCCACAATAGACGTTAGGCTAATTGGTCGATAGTTAGACGCAAGTGATCTATCTCCTTTCTTAAAAACTGGTATCACATTAGCAACTTTCCAAAACTCTGGCACTCTGCCTGACTCTATTGATTTATTAAATATGGTTGACAGTGGGTCACAAAGCTCCTCTTTGCATAAGAACAAAGGTAACTGCAGAAGGCCTATTGGCCCATACGAGGCAGCTCCTATTCTATAACCACCCAATCCCACTCATATACTTGTCCAACCCGCGCTTGAAACAATCGAGGGACCCCACCTCCACCACGTTACGCGGCAATTGGTTCCACAAATCTACAACCCTGTTACTGAACCAGTATTTACCCAAGTCTTTCCTAAATCTAAACTTATCCAATTTATACCCATTGTTTCGTGTTCTGTCCTGTGTTGATACTTTTAATACCCTATTAATATCCCCCTTGTTATGTCCATTCACCCACTTGTAAACCTCTATCATGTCGCCCCTAACTCTTCGCCTTTCCAGTGAATGCAACTTAAGCTTTGTTAATCTATAAATGGCCGTTCATGTTTGACAAATCTGTTATCTTTTTGTTCTAGCATTGTTGAGGCAGTTGATGGTGGTGAGGATTGCGATGTTGTGTACCTTGACTTTGGCAAAGCTTTTGATGCGGTGCCACATGAAAGACTGATTGGAGGGATGGAGTCTCATGGTGTTGGGGGTGCTATATTGGGCTGGATTGGGGCATGGCTGTGCCAGGGGAAACAGAGAGTTAGTGTGGGTGGAGTCGAGTCAGAGTGGGAGGGTGTTGTGGGTGGGGTGCCTCGGGGCTCTGTCCTGGGACCTCTGTTGTTTGTAGTATATGTAGATGATTTGGATTCGGGTTTGAGTAGCAACATTTGCAAGTTTGCCGATGATACGAGGGTCGGTAGGGAAGTTGATTCGGAGGAGGACTCACTGTCACTTCAAGTTGATCTGGATAGGGTTTTGAGGTGGTCAGGGGATTGGCAGATGCAGTTTGGTGCTGATAAATGTAAAGTTCTGAGGTTGCATTCACTGGAAAGGCGAAGAGTTAGGGGTGACATGATAGAGGTTTACAAGTGGATGAATGGACATAACCGGGGGGATATTAATAGGGTATTAAAAGTATCAACACAGGACAGAACACGAAACAATGGATATAAATTGGATAAGTTTAGATTTAGGAAAGACTTGGGTAAATACTGGTTCAGTAACAGGGTTGTTGATTTGTGGAACCAATTGCCGCGTAACATTGTGGAGGTGGGGTCCCTCGATTGTTTCAAGCACGGGTTGGACAAGTATATGAGTGGGATTGGGTGGTTATAGAATAGGAGCTGCCTCGTATGGGCCAAATAGGCCTTCTGCAGTTACCTTTGTTCTTATGTTCTTATGTTTCTTCATATGAAAGATTTCTAATTTGGGGAATTAACTTAGTCATCCTACGCTGGACACGTTCAAGTGAATTTATATCCATTCTATAATATGGCGACCAAAACTGAACTGCATAATCTAAATGGGGCCTAACTAGAGCAAGATATAGCTTGAGAACCACACCAGGTGTCTTGTTACTAACGCTGCGATTAATAAATCCAAGTGTCCGATTTGCCTTATTACGAACATTTATGCATTGATCCTTTTGTTTTAAATTCTTACTAATCATAACTCCCAGATCCCTTTCGCAATCCGACTTCGCAATCACAACACCATCTAGCTCGTATCTTGTAACTCTATCATCATTACCTAACCTCAGAACTTTACATTTATCAGCATTAAACTGCATCTGCCAATCCTTTGACCATTTCAAAACCCTATCTAGATCAACTTGAAGTGATAGTGAGTCCTCCTCCGAATTAATTTCCCTACCGATTTTCGTATCATCGGCAAATTTGCAAATGTTGCTACTCAAACCTGAATCTAAATCATTTATATATATTATAAACAACAGAGGTCCCAGGACAGAGCCTTGAGGCACTCCACTTACAACATTTTCCCACTCTGACTTGATTCCATTTATACTAACTCTCTGTTTCCTTTGGTATAGCCATGCCCTAATCCAGCTTAATATAGCACCCCCAATACCATGAGACTCTATTTTTTTAATCATAAGAACATAAGAACATAAGAACAAAGGTAACTGCAGAAGGCCTATTGGCCCATACGAGGCAGCTCCTATTCTATAACCACCCAATCCCACTCATATACTTGTCCAACCCGTGCTTGAAACAATCGAGGGACCCCACCTCCACAATGTTACGCGGTAATTGGTTCCACAAATCAACAACCCTGTTACTGAACCAGTATTTACCCAAGTCTTTCCTAAATCTAAACTTATCCAATTTATATCCATTGTTTCGTGTTCTGTCCTGTGTTGATACTTTTAATACCCTATTAATAATACCCTATTAATAATCAGTCTTTCATGTGGCACTGTATCAAAAGCTTTGCTAAAGTCAAGGTATACAACATCGCAATCCTTACCACTATCAACTGCCTCAACAATGCTAGAATAAAAAGATAACAAATTTGTTAAACATGAACGGCCATTTATAAAACCATGTTGCGACTCAATTATTAATTTATGTTTTTCAAGATGAAGACGAATTTTATTTGCTATTATAGATTCGAGTAACTTTCCCACAATAGACGTTAGGCTAATTGGTCGATAGTTAGACGCAAGTGATCTATCTCCTTTCTTAAAAACTGGTATCACATTAGCAACTTTCCAAAACTCTGGCACTCTGCCTGACTCTATTGATTTATTAAATATGGTTGACAGTGGGTCACAAAGCTCCTCTTTGCATTCTTTAAGCACCCTAGCAAACACTTCATCCGGCCCTGGGGATTTGTTTGGTTTGAGTTTTACTATTTGTTTAAGAACATCCTCCCTGGTAACTGCTAAACTCGTCAACCTGTCCTCGTCCCCACCAATTCATTCTTTAAGCACCCTAGCAAACACTTCATCCGGCCCTGGGGATTTGTTTGGTTTGAGTTTTACTATTTGTTTAAGAACATCCTCCCTGGTAACTGCTAAACTCGTCAACCTGTCCTCGTCCCCACCCACATAGACTTGTTCGGCTGAAGGCATATTGTTAAGTTCCTCTTTAGTAAATACAGATACAAAATATTTATTAAAAATACTACTCATCTCTTCATCACTATCTGTTATTTGACCTGTCTCAGTTTTTAATGGACCTATCCTTTCCCTAGTCTTAGTACGATATAACTGAAAAAACCCTTTAGGATTTGTCTTTGCTTGCCCTGCTATGCGAACTTCATAGTTTCTTTTTGCTTTCCTTATCTCTTTTTTAACATTTCTAACCAGTTGTACGAATTCCTGTTCTAAAGTGACCTCCCCATTTTTAATCCTTTTGTACCAAGCTCTCTTTTTACCTATAAGGTTCTTCAAATTCTTTGTTATCCACTTTGGGTCATTAGTATACGATCTATTCAATTTGTATGGTATACTACGTTCCTGTGCTTTGTTTAGAATATTCTTAAATAAGTTATATATTGAATCCACATCGAAATCCCCATTTAAGTCACCTATCGCTGGGTTCATGTCTCGCTCCAAGACCGGCCCACACCCCATACCCAAGCCTTTCCAATCAATTTGACCCAAAAAATTTCTTAGGCTATTAAAATCAGCTTTTCGAAAATCTGGCACTTTAACAGAATTTTCTCCTACTGGTCTATTCCATTCTATGCTAAATCTGATTTCTTTGTGATCACTGCTCCCTAGCTCACTCCCTATTTCGATGTCATTAATTTGCGTTTCCCTGTTAGTTAACACTAAATCTAAAATATTATTTTCCCGTGTTGGTTCCTTAATGTGTTGCGTAAGAAAACAATCGTCAATTAATTCTAGAAAATCTTCTGCTTCACTATTCCCTGTTTTGTTCAACCAGTTTATTCCGCTAAAATTAAAGTCACCCATGACATAAATACTGTTAGATCTAGATGCTCTAGATATTTCATCCCATAGATGCTTTGCTTCCATTCTGTCTAAATTTGGTGGCCTATATATTACTCCTATTATAATATTATTAGCTTTTTCGTTTAATTCAATCCAAATAGTTTCTGTGTGTGGCTCTGTTTTGATTCCCTCTTTGAGACTACATTTCAAATTGTCCCTAACATATATGGCTACTCCACCTCCTCGTCTAATATATCTATCTGTGTGAAATAGTTTAAATCCATATATTTGATATTCAGCTAATAGTTCTCTATTTTCTACATTCATCCACGTTTCGGTAAGTGCAATAATATCTATTTTTTCTGTGCAGACAAGAGCATTTAATTCGTTAATTTTATTTCTTAGACTTCTACTGTTAGTGTAATATACCCTAAGTGAATTGTTATTTTGCGGACCTTCTCTTTCCCTGATCGTTTTGCCAATTCCTTTCTCCCACAAACACATACTTTTATTACCTCCTTCCTCCAAATCAATTCCCATACCTCTATCTACTAACAGTTTAAACCCAAACAAACACCTCTAACCACTTCTTCTAGCGAGTTCGCAACAGCAACAACCCCAGCTCTCGATAGATGCACCCCATCACGAGCATACATTTCATTTCTTCCATAGAAGTGTTCCCAGTTGTCTATGAAAGATATTGCATTTGATTTGCAATATCTTTCCAGCCGGCAATTGACACCAAGTGCCCTCGATATCCATTCATTTCCCACTCCCTTTCTTGGAAGAATGCCACATATGATCGGGATTCCTCCCTTGCTCCTAACTAACTCTATGGCTGTTTTATACCTCTGAATCAGTTCCTCACTCCTGACTCGACCAACATCATTTCCTCCCACGCTAATGCAAATAATGGGATTGTTCCCATTACCAGCCATAATATCATTCATGTTGTTTATAATATCACCAATGCCAGCTCCGGGATAGCAAACCCTTAACCTGTTCCCCCTATCTCTAGCACAAAACGTTCTATCCAAATACCTTATCTGGGAATCTCCCACAACTAATGTTTGCTTAGGTACTTCCTTTACTTTCTGAGGGGCCTGCGCTTCCTTTCTCTTCGTTGCTTTCCCTTTTGCGCGATCCACAGTCTCTCCACAGCACTCGTCCTCCAAAACGTCATATGAATTTGAAGTTGCTATGGCGTTTGAAGGCGGCTTTATCAAAGTCTTCTTAAGGCCCCTGTCTTTCGCAACTCTCCAAGACGAGGTCCCTTTACTGCTGGTCTCCTCCTTCGTTACTTCTCGTTGTTTTTTAAGCTGACGCACCTCCTCCCGCAGAGAGTCCAACTCTGTCCTCAGGGCTCCCACTAGAGTC
Organism: Procambarus clarkii; assembly: GCF_040958095.1. Lineage (NCBI taxonomy): Eukaryota > Metazoa > Arthropoda > Malacostraca > Decapoda > Cambaridae > Procambarus > Procambarus clarkii. Next base: position 1,646,811 of record NC_091162.1, on the reverse strand, counting down.
ACCAGGTCCTTCACTACAACTTCCATATTGCTATGATAATATAACAACACTCAGGAGCTCCGGTTAACACAACCTCTCACTGTGACTTCACCTGACCGACTGGGATTAATCCAGTGTAATTGGCCTGTTATGTTGGACATTGTCTTCTGTGTTGGCATCGATATGTTCTTGTCTTGTCCTTACTCTCATGGTGGGTAGAGTAAATAGTTCCGTGATTTGGGTGTTCATGGAGGACAAGACAAGAACATATCGATGCCAACACAGAAGACAATGTCCAACATAACAGGCCAATTACACTGGATTAATCTTTGTGTTTAGATAGGAGATGCCTCGTATGGGCCAATAAGCCTTCTGCAGCCCCTATATTTATATATATATATATATATATATATATATATATATATATATATATATATATATATATATATATATATATATATATATATATATATATATATATATATATATACAAAAATGAATTTTGGAGAATTAATTTTTGATTTACCTCCAACAGTGAAGCGTAATGTACGAAAGATTGAGAAAATTCGTGTTAGAATTATTAATCTTACTTTTTCGGTCATATTTAATAATATATGTCTACAGGAAAGACTGCTACCAAAATATACTAATATATATATATATATATATATATATATATAATATATAATGTCAACTGGGAGTCCGAGTTAGGTAACATAGGGGACATCAACCTAGCAGTGAAATCTTTTCTACAAACAACTCTTAGCCTTTATAACACCCACTGTCCTATGCTTACAAAACAAGTCACAAGCAAAAGACTTAACAATCCTTGGCTTACAAAGGGAATACTTAAATCCATTAACAAAAAACACGACCTTGAGAAGAAGTATAGGCTAGGAACAGTCTCCAAAGAATTCTCAAAGAATTACTCGTTATTGCTATCTAAAATAATTAGACGAGCCAAAACTAAATACTATGAAGATAAATTTACCCAAATAAAGAGCAACATTAAAAAAACTTGGAGCACAATTTCACAAATATTGGGATCAAAGAAGATTTTAAATAACAAACCAACACTTCTTTCCCATAACGTTGGTCAGCTTTCAGCTTCTGATTCTGCTATTGAGTTCAATAGGTTCTTCTCTTCCATTGGGTCATCCCTTGCAAATGATATTCCATCTTCCTGTACTGATGTTAAGGACTATCTTACAGGTAACTATCCACAGTCTCTGTACCTAAAGCCTACTAGTTCCACTGATGTCAATGAAATAATCCTTTCCCTTAAAACCAAGTCTAGTGCCCTCGAGGAGATACCAACTTTAATTTACAAAAAAGCCTCCAGATCTCTAGCCCCTGCTATTGCATTGCTCTTCAACAAGTCACTTGAACTCCAAACCTTTCCTGACATTCTAAAAAAAGCAAGAGTAACCCCTGTCTACAAATGTGGTGATCTCACTGATGTTAACAACTACAGACCTATATCAATCCTGCCTAACTTGTCAAAAATATTCGAAAAGCTAATCTACAAGCAGCTTTACTCTTTTCTAGCCAAACACAATATACTTAGCTCTTGTCAATATGGCTTCAGACCCCAAAAAAGCACTAACGATGCACTTATTAGTATGATTAACTTAATTCACGCAGCTCTTGATAAAAAGGAGTTTCCTGTTGGGTTATTTGTGGACCTGCGTAAGGCTTTTGACACTGTCAACCATCAAAACCTTCTTCTTAAATTTCATCATTATGGAGTCAGAGGACACTCCCTGCAATACCTCAAATCTTATCTTACTGACAGGCTCCAGTATGTTTCTGTGAATAATACAATTTCTCCCACCCTACCCATCAACATTGGTGTTCCCCAGGGCAGCATACTTGGCCCTCTCCTCTTTCTCATCTACATTAATGACCTTCCAAATGCCTCCCAACACCTCAAACCAATTCTATTTGCTGACGACACAACCTTCATTTACTCCAGTCCTGACCCCCTTGCTCTAAATGCCACAGTAAATACTGAGCTAGAGAAAGTCCATCTTTGGCTAACTGCCAACAAACTCACCCTTAACATTGACAAAACGTTTTATATTCTGTTTGGCAATAAATCCTCTAATCAGATAAATCTCAAAATAAACAATACCCAAATTTGTAACAAATTAGATGGCAAATTCCTTGGCGTTCTCATCGACCACAAGCTGAATTTCCAGGGTCACATTCTAAATATATCAAAAAAAGTTTCAAAAACTGTTGGCATTCTTTCTAAGATCAGATATTATGTACCCCGCCCTGCCCTGGTTACTCTCTATTACTCCCTCATCTATCCATACCTCAACTATGGTATTTGTGCTTGGGGTTCTACTACCCAAAATCATTTACGTCCTCTCATTACCCAACACAAAGCTGCTATTAGGACAATAACCAACTCTGGCCCCAGACATCACTCGGTACCCTTACTCAAATCTCTGAATATGTTAGATATTAAGTCACTGCACATTCTCTCTTGTGTATTATACATATATAAAACGCTGAACTGTAATGCCAATCCTGACCTCAAAAGCTTCATTGAAGGTTGTAACAGAACCCATGAGCACCACACCAGGAATAAATACAGTTTTGATATTCCTAGAGTACGACTTAATCAAACTAGAAATGCTCTACAAATCAAGGGACCCAGAATGTGGAATAACCTTCCCAACCATGTTAAAGACTGTACCTCTCTCAACCAGTTTAAGATAAAAACTAAACACTACCTAATAAATTCCCTGTAACCCACCTCACTCCTTTATTGTCAACCCATGTCTGTTATTTTATTTTATTATTATTATTTTTTTTTTAATCAACACTGTTTGTCAACCTATTGTATTTGTGCTGCTTTTTCAGTCATGTTCCCCCTTTTTTTTATCTTTATTTGTATTTGTTTTCAACACTTTTTATTCTTTATGCTCAATTAGTATTAAGTTCTAGATATTAATGTTTTTCTTGCCCGAAACGCATTGCGTAATAGTGGCTTTAGGCATTGTATGTACTAGCTCTATCTATATATCAATCCATTAATGTAACATCACTTGTATGTATGTACCTTACCTGAATAAACATATTTATTTATTATTTATTTATTTATATATATATATATATATATATATATATATATATATATATATATATATATATATACATATATATATATATATATATATATATATATATATATATATATATATATATATATATATATATATATATACATATATATACATATATATATATATATATATATATATATATATATATATATATATATATATATATATATATATATATATATATATATATATATATATATATTAGTATATTTTGGTAGCAGTCTTTCCTGTAGACATATATTATTAAATATGACCGAAAAAGTAAGATTAATAATTCTAACACGAATTTTCTCAATCTTTCGTACATTACGCTTCACTGTTGGAGGTAAATCAAAAATTAATTCTCCAAAATTCATTTTTATTTCTAGTCTGACGCGACACGGGCGCGTTTCGTAAAACTTATTACATTTTCAAAGACTTTAGTTCACAAATACACAACTGAATAGAACTTACGTATCTCAGATTTTATATCTACATTTGAGTGAGGTGGGAGGGGTGATGTGGCATTAACACAAGACAGAACAAGAGGGGATATTAATAGGGTATTAAAAGTATCAACACAAACAATGGGTATTGAATAGAAGTGTTTGTAGAAAGCCTATTGGTCCATATTTCTTGATGCTTCTATATTGGAGCGGAGTCTTGAGGTGGGTAGAATATAGTTGTGCAATAATTGGCTGTTGATTGCTGGTGTTGACTTCTTGATGTGTAGTGCCTCGCAAACGTCAAGCCGCCTGCTATCGCTGTATCTATCGATGATTTCTGTGTTGTTTACTAGGATTTCTCTGGCGATGGTTTGGTTGTGGGAAGAGATTATATGTTCCTTAATGGAGCCCTGTTGCTTATGCATCGTTAAACGCCTAGAAAGAGATGTTGTTGTCTTGCCTATATACTGGGTTTTTTGGAGCTTACAGTCCCCAAGTGGGCATTTGAAGGCATAGACGACGTTAGTCTCTTTTAAAGCGTTCTGTTTTGTGTCTGGAGAGTTTCTCATGAGTAGGCTGGCCGTTTTTCTGGTTTTATAGTAAATCGTCAGTTGTATCCTCTGATTTTTGTCTGTAGGGATAACGTTTCTATTAACAATATCTTTCAGGACCCTTTCCTCCGTTTTATGAGCTGTGGAAAAGAAGTTCCTGTAAAATAGTCTAATAGGGGGTATAGGTGTTGTGTTAGTTGTCTCTTCAGAGGTTGCATGGCTTTTCACTTTCCTTCTTATGATGTCTTCGACGAAACCATTGGAGAAGCCGTTATTGACTAGGACCTGCCTTACCCTACAGAGTTCTTCGTCGACTTGCTTCCATTCTGAGCTGTGGCTGAGAGCACGGTCGACATATGCGTTAACAACACTCCTCTTGTACCTGTCAGGGCAGTCGCTGTTGGCATTTAGGCACATTCCTATGTTTGTTTCCTTAGTGTAGACTGCAGTGTGGAAACCTCCGCCCTTTTCCATGACTGTTACATCTAGAAAGGGCAGCTTCCCATCCTTTTCCATCTCGTAAGTGAAACGCAGCACGGAACTCTGCTCAAATGCCTCCTTCAGCTCCTGCAGATGTCTGACATCAGGTACCTGTGTAAAAATGTCGTCAACATACCTGCAGTATATGGCCGGTTTCAAGTTCATGTCGACTAAGACTTTTTGCTCGATGGTACCCATATAGAAGTTTGCAAACAGGACACCTAGGGGAGAACCCATGGCGACCCCATCTACTTGCTTATACATGTGCCCATCCGGGCTCAAGAAGGGTGCCTCTTTAGTACAAGCTTGGAGTAGTTTCCTCAGAATATTTTCTGGTATGTCAAGAGGAGTACAGGCTGGATCACGATACACTCTGTCGGCTATCATTCCGATTGTCTCGTCCACAGGTACGTTGGTAAACAGCGATTCTACGTCCAACGAGGCTCTTATCCCTGTGGCCCGTGTGCCCCGCAGTAAGTCAACAAATTCCTTTGGAGACTTCAGGCTGAAGGCGCAAGGAACATAAGGAGTCAGCAGGCCGTTGAGTCGCTTCGCCAGTCTGTACGTGAGTGTGGGTATCTGGCTAATGATTGGCGAAGTGGGTTTCCAGGCTTGTGCGTCTTGACATTTCCATACGTATAGGCTTATTGCAGAAGGAGGAAAGAATCGAGGCAACTACAGAAGCACCATACTGTCCCCCGAGCTTAAAGCGGCAGCTAAAAGCCTTCGTGAGAACAAGGAGATAGTTGTCAGGAGAGGTGACAAGTCGCCAATACATGTCATTCTTAAAAAAGACGAATATCTGGCGAAAATGAACATCATACTCTCTGACCAAACTAAGTTCCAAAGGGTAACGAAGGACACTACAGCCGAATTAAAAGCAAAGGTCAACAAACTGATCGAAACTGTGAACGCCAAGAAATCCGGATTCCACCTGCCAAAGATCATTGGGGAATATAAACCTGGATATGCGTATGGAAATGTCAAGACGCACAAGCCTGGAAACCCACTTCGGCCAATCATTAGCCAGATACCCACACCCACGTACAGACTGGCGAAGCGACTCAACGGCCTGCTGACTCCATATGTTCCTTGCGCCTTCAGCCTGAAGTCTCCAAAGGAATTTGTTGACTTACTGCGGGGCACACGGGCCACAGGGATAAGAGCCTCGTTGGACGTAGAATCGCTGTTTACCAACGTACCTGTGGACGAGACAATCGGAATGATAGCCGACAGAGTGTATCGTGATCCAGCCTGTACTCCTCTTGACATACCAGAAAATATTCTGAGGAAACTACTCCAAGCTTGTACTAAAGAGGCACCCTTCTTGAGCCCGGATGGGCACATATATAAGCAAGTAGATGGGGTCGCCATGGGTTCTCCCCTAGGTGTCCTGTTTGCAAACTTCTATATGGGTACCATCGAGCAAAAAGTCTTAGTCGACATGAACTTGAAACCGGCCATATACTGCAGGTATGTTGACGGCATTTTTACACAGGTACCTGATGTCAGACATCTGCAGGAGCTGAAGGAGGCATTTGAGCAGAGTTCCGTGCTGCGTTTCACTTACGAGATGGAAAAGGATGGGAAGCTGCCCTTTCTAGATGTAACAGTCATGGAAAAGGGCGGAGGTTTCCACACTGCAGTCTACACTAAGGAAACAAACATAGGAATGTGCCTAAATGCCAACAGCGACTGCCCTGACAGGTACAAGAGGAGTGTTGTTAACGCATATGTCGACCGTGCTCTCAGCCACAGCTCAGAATGGAAGCAAGTCGACGAAGAACTCTGTAGGGTAAGGCAGGTCCTAGTCAATAACGGCTTCTCCAATGGTTTCGTCGAAGACATCATAAGAAGGAAAGTGAAAAGCCATGCAACCTCTGAAGAGACAACTAACACAACACCTATACCCCCTATTAGACTATTTTACAGGAACTTCTTTTCCACAGCTCATAAAACGGAGGAAAGGGTCCTGAAAGATATTGTTAATAGAAACGTTATCCCTACAGACAAAAATCAGAGGATACAACTGACGATTTACTATAAAACCAGAAAAACGGCCAGCCTACTCATGAGAAACTCTCCAGACACAAAACAGAACGCTTTAAAAGAGACTAACGTCGTCTATGCCTTCAAATGCCCACTTGGGGAATGTAAGCTCCAAAAAACCCAGTATATAGGCAAGACAACAACATCTCTTTCTAGGCGTTTAACGATGCATAAGCAACAGGGCTCCATTAAGGAACATATAATCTCTTCCCACAACCAAACCATCGCCAGAGAAATCCTAGTAAACAACACAGAAATCATCGATAGATACAGCGATAGCAGGCGGCTTGACGTTTGCGAGGCACTACACATCAAGAAGTCAACACCAGCAATCAACAGCCAATTATTGCACAACTATATTCTACCCACCTCAAGACTCCGCTCCAATATAGAAGCATCAAGAAATATGGACCAATAGGCTTTCTACAAACACTTCTATTCAATACCCATTGTTTGTGTTGATACTTTTAATACCCTATTAATATCCCCTCTTGTTCTGTCTTGTGTTAATGCCACATCACCCCTCCCACCTCACTCAAATGTAGATATAAAATCTGAGATACGTAAGTTCTATTCAGTTGTGTATTTGTGAACTAAAGTCTTTGAAAATGTAATAAGTTTTACGAAACGCGCCCGTGTCGCGTCAGACTAGAAATAAAAAGGAATTTTGGAGAATTAATTTTTGATTTACTTCCAACAGTGAAGCGTAATGTACGAAAGATTGAGAAAATTCGTGTTAGAATTATTAATCTTACTTTTTCGGTCATATTTAATAATATATATATATATATATATATATATATATATATATATATATATATATATATATATATATATATATATATATATATATATATATATATATATATATATATATATATATATATATATATATATATATATATATATATATATATATATATATATATAACTGAAAACTCACACCCCAGAAGTGACTCGAACCCATACTCCCAGGAGCAACGCAACTGGTATGTACAAGACGCATTAATCCACTTGACCATCACGACCGGACAAAATGAGGTGATAGCCGAGGCTATTTGAACCACCCCACCGCCGGCACTCGGATAGTAATCTTGGGCATAGCATTTTACCAAATCACCTCATTCTTCGAGGCACACGTGAGGAACACAAATGCGAACAAGCCTGAATGGTCCCCAGGACAATATGCAACTGAAAACTCACACCCCAGAAGTGACTCGAACCCATACTCCCAGGAGCAACGCAACTGGTATGTACAAGACGCCTTAATCCACTTGACCATCACGACCGGACAAAATGAGGTGATAGCCGAGGCTATTTGAACCACCCCACCGCCGGCACTCGGATAGTAATCTTGGGCATAGCATTTTACCAAATCACCTCATTCTTTGGGGCACACGTGAGGAACACAAATGCGAACAAGCCTGAATGGTCCCCAGGACAATATGCAACTGAAAACTCACACCCCAGAAGTGACTCGAACCCATACTCCCCGGAGCAACGCAACTGGTATGTACAAGACGCCTTAATCCACTTGACCATCACAACCGGACAAAATGAGGTGATAGCCGAGGCTATTTGAACCACCCCACCGCCGGCACTCGGATAGTAATCTTGGGCATAGCATTTTACCAAATCACCTCATTCGTTGGGGCACATGTGAGGAACACAAATGCGAACTAGCCTGAATGGTCCCCAGGACAATATGCAACTGAAAACTCACACCCCAGAAGTGACTCGAACCCATACTCCCAGGAGCAACGCAACTGGTATGTACAAGACGCCTTTATCCACTTGACCATCACGACCGGACAAAATGAGGTGATAGCCGAGGCTATTTGAACCACCCCACCGCCGGCACTCGGATAGTAATCTTGGGCATAGCATTTTACCAAATCACCTCATTCTTTGGGGCACACGTGAGGAACACAAATGCGAACAAGCCTGAATGGTCCCCAGGACAATATGCAACTGAAAACTCACACCCCAGAAGTGACTCGAACCCATACTCCCAGGAGCAACGCAACTGGTATGTACAAGACGCCTTAATCCACTTGACCATCACGACCGGACAAAATGAGGTGATAGCCGAGGCTATTTGAACCACTCCACCGCCGGCACTCAGATAGTAATCTTGGGCATAGCATTTTACCAAATCACCTCATTCTTTGGGGCACACGTGAGGAACACAAATGCGAACAAGCCTGAATGGTCCCCAGGACAATATGCAACTGAAAACTCACACCCCAGAAGTGACTCGAACCCATACTCCCAGGAGCAACGCAACTGGTTTGTACAAGACGCCTTAATCCACTTGACCATCACGACCGGACAAAATGAGGTGATAGCCGAGGCTATTTGAACCACCCCACCGCCGGCACTCGGATAGTAATCTTGGGCATAGCATTTTACCAAATCACCTCATTCTTTGGGGCACACGTGAGGAACACAAATGCGAACAAGCCTGAATGGTCCCCAGGACAATATGCAACTGAAAACTCACACCCCAGAAGTGACTCGAACCCATACTCCCCGGAGCAACGCAACTGGTATGTACAAGACGCCTTAATCCACTTGACCATCACAACCGGACAAAATGAGGTGATAGCCGAGGCTATTTGAACCACCCCACCGCCGGCACTCGGATAGTAATCTTGGGCATAGCATTTTACCAAATCACCTCATTCTTTGGGGCACATGTGAGGAACACAAATGCGAACTAGCCTGAATGGTCCCCAGGACAATATGCAACTGAAAACTCACACCCCAGAAGTGACTCGAACCCATACTCCCAGGAGCAACGCAACTGGTATGTACAAGACGCCTTTATCCACTTGACCATCACGACCGGACAAAATGAGGTGATAGCCGAGGCTATTTGAACCACCCCACCGCCGGCACTCAGATAGTAATCTTGGGCATAGCATTTTACCAAATCACCTCATTCTTTGGGGCACACGTGAGGAACACAAATGCGAACAAGCCTGAATGGTCCCCAGGACAATATGCAACTGAAAACTCACACCCCAGAAGTGACTCGAACCCATACTCCCAGGAGCAACGCAACTGGTATGTACAAGACGTCTTAATCCACTTGACCATCACGACCGGACAAAATGAGGTGATAGCCGATTCTATTTGAACCACCCCACCGCCGGCACTCGGATAGTAATCTTGGGCATAGCATTTTACCAAATCACTTCATTCTATGGGGCACACGTGAGGAACACAAATGCGAACAAGCCTGAATGGTCCCCAGGACAATATGCAACTGAAAACTCACACCCCAGAAGTGACTCGAACCCATACTCCAAGGAGCAACGCAACTGGTATGTACAAGACGCCTTAATCCACTTGACCATCACGACCGGACAAAATGAGGTGATAGCCGAGGCTATTTGAACCACCCCACCGCCGGCACTCGGATAGTTATCTTGGGCATAGCATTTTACCAAATCACCTCATTCTTAGGGGCACACGTGAGGAACACAAATGCGAACAAGCCAGAATGGTCCCCTGGACAATATGCAACTGAAAACTCACACCCCAGAAGTGACTCGAACCCATACTCCCAGAAGCAACGCAACTGGTATGTACAAGACGCCTTAATCCACTTGACCATATATATATATATATTAATCCACTTGACCATATATATATATATATATACATATATATATATATATATATATATATATATATATATATATATATATATATATATATATATACATATATATATATATATATATATATATATATATATATATATATATATATATATATATATATATATATATATATATATATATATATATATATATATATATATATATATATATATATATATATATATATATATATATATATATATATATATATATATATATATAATACACATGAGAGGATGTGCAGTGACTTAATATCTAACATATTCAGAGATTTGAGTAAGGGTACCGAGTGATGTCTGGGGCCAGAGTTTAAGAGTTTGATATTGTCCTAATAGCAGCTTTGCGTTGAGTAATTAGAGGACGTAAATGATTTTGGGAAGTAGAACCCCAAGAACAAATACCATAGTTGAGATAAGGATAGATGAGGGAGTAATAGAGCGTCACCAATGCAGGGCGAGGTACATAATATAAATAAATAAATAAATAAATGTTTATTTAGGTAAGGTACATAATACAGAGATTTTACAAAGAATGATGGATTTATAGATAGAGCTAGTACATACAATGCCTAAAGCCACTATTACGCAAAGCGTTTCTGGCATGAAAAACATTATTTTCTGATCAGAGGAAGGAAGACACCAACAGTATGGGGGCGTAAATTTATTAGTACAGGATAAATGATTCTGCAGAGTAAAACAGGTTTCTAAGTAGGTCTTAACAAATGTATAACATAGCCGTGGCTAACTCACAGTACACGAAACAACTTAAATTGTACACCCGTAGTAAAATAAAAGTAATCTTGTAGCCTAGTAACAAACTCTGCAGAAACCTAATGGCCTATTGTCTAGAATTAGCAGTGAGGCGAATGTAACAAATCTATCTCTAAGTATAACAGTCAGGACACTATAAGTGAACAACATAACATAATGGAAACCCTAGCTGGAAAATATTCAGGCGGCAGAAAATTACATAGAGATTGGGAAAGCCTGATATGAATTTGGAGAAGAAAATAACCCCAGGCCAGAGGCCTAGCCGCCAAGGAATAAGGAGAAAGAATCTCCTGACTTAAGGTAGGGCTTACCTAGTAGAATGGCTGTAAAGTCAAAGTAGTAGCTGCGGACAGCGGAACACTTGGGGACGGGCGCTGTGTCACGAATCTTATTACGATTCTGCCAATTCTCCCGAACCTCGTATTATGTTATTGTTTTCTCTACGTAAATATTGCTGTCAGTTGTAAAAGAGTTGTGTATATAGATATATATACATTATATATATATAACATAGATAGCTGGGTAGTGTGTGTAAGGTTGTTTTGGTGGTGGATGTCACGTGAAATTAGCCGTGTGGGCGGTTGACAATATTTGGGAATGGCCAGGGCGATTGTTGGCAAATCAATTGCCTATAGTTTTATATTTATTTATTCCCATATTTGGTAGCCGTAATATTTCAAGGAATGTGAGACCAGTAATTAAAACTCTTAGCTAATAATGTTGGAGTTTAGGGCTGACCTTTGTAAATAGAATGTTCACAATGTTCATGCGAACGTTAATTGGTGTTTGGGTAGACGGTTAGTCGACGTTGGGCCTGCGAACCACGTCCTGGGCAGTAGAGTGGCGGCTGCGGTCGAGTGCAGTTATGTTTAAGCTAAGTTCTTGGTTTTTGTTATTTTAAGCCCATATAACTATTAGTTTATCTGGATAGACGATTTTAGTGTATTTATGGCTTACTCCATATTCTGGTGATAGTGCTCAGGTCTCAAATAATTACTTGCTTTCTATAGTATTACATGCTGATAAATATTTCTGGCTACTATTTATTTAATGGTTGTTAAGTTGTCACCCTTAGCAAAATATATTGTTCTCCCGTTTTTATACAGTGATTAATTACCCAGCAAACACAGAACGTTTGTGGACGTTTTTAAATGGTTCCACAAAGGTAATACTGTAACTTTTGACATAAATACGTATATCTGATGTTCTTAAAACCAAAGGATATAACTAAAAACATATATTCTTGAGACACAGTTTTTTAAGATTTATGTAAAAATTTAAAAATAATAGTGAATGCTATGGTATTATAATGTTTTCATGCTTTATATTTAAGAATAAATAATTTTCAGTCAACATTTAGTTTTTTTTGTTTACTTTCTGTAAAGCTATCCAATTTACGTTCTTATAACATAAATATAACATTTATATGACGTCAGTATAACGTTATTTGCACGACATCATTACGTTATTATGATGTTATATTAACGTATAATTCCTGTGTGAAAACCAGAATATATATTGAACTTTATGTTTTAAACCTTGTAAAGTTATCATAAAACTTGGAATAAGACGGTAAGCATGCTTTACTTATGAAAATATACAAACAAATCAACAAAAACATTTTAACATAAAAAACATAAACATAACATAAATTAATTGCATGCATGGGAGTTAACTGGAACTCTGTAATATTGCATACATGAACCTTAAGGTACAAACCCAGTGTATTTACTCATGCAGTTCTTTCCTAAATCTAAATTTTTCCAATTTTTACACTTTGTTTCGAGTTCTGTCTTGTGTTGCTACTTTTAATACCCCATTAATGTCCCCTTTGTTATGTCCATTCATCCCATTGTGCACCTCTACCATATGTCACTCCTAATTCTTTGCTTTTCTAGAGAATGTAATATAAGCTTTGACAATCTTTCTTCATATGACAGGTTAACAGGTAGAACAAAGATTACCATTTATATATGGATAACTATTATAAGTCGGTTTGAATGAGTGAATTGCTGCTTGAAGATAGGTATATACACCTGTGGTACTATCAGATTGCATCGTGGTGAGCCTAAAACCCTTCAGATCCAAGCAAAGGGTAAAATGCCAGCAGATACAATTGCGAACACATTGATACCAAAATGAAAGACATATGACGAGAATTGAGGTAACCAAAGTGAAAAGAGTGTTCACATTACATTGCACTAGAGTGCTCCCGGGTTACTTTCTCTCACTTTCTCTGTTTTGTGCGGATGGTACACCTTGCTTTTGGAGTTTATATGCATTTAAACCTGTAGATAATTCTATTGCTAACACATTGATACCAAAATGAAAGACCTAGGATGACAATTGGGGTGACCAAAATGAAAAGAGTGTATACATTTTATCGCTCTTGTGCGCTCCCTGGTAACACACTCTCGCTTACTCTGTTTGTTGCGGATGGTAAGCCGGGCTTTTGGAGTTTATATGCCTTTAGTCCTGTAGAAAATTCTATTGCGAACACATTGATGCCAAATTGAAAAAACTAGGATGAGAATTGAGGTAACAAAGTTGAAAAGGGTATACACTTTTCAGTATTATCACGCTCTCTAATGTAATGAGAGTTGCCTGAGGGTGGCTCAGCTTTCTTTTTCTGGTACCCTTGGCCTACATTCATCTTGTCGGCGGGTGGAGCGCGCTGCTGTCTTTGACATTATATGCACATAGTTCTGTTGGGAATTCTATTGCGAACGCATTGATACCAAAATGAAAGACATAGGACGAGAATTAAGGTGACAAAGTTGAAAAGAGTATACACTTTTCAGTATTTCCGCGCACTGCCAGGGAATGTCCAAACAAAAATGGAGAGAGTGGAGGGGTAACTTGCCCAAAACGCGAAAGTGTTTGGGGAGATTAACTTTCGTTCAATACTATTATGCAAAAGGAGCCACACATCTATGGTTCATCCAATAAAATCAGCAGACTTCTAGATGTTACTACTGCTCGGCTTAGACTCGGTTACAAGTATTTCTGGGAATTCTCATTATCTGCCGATGTAGACCTGACCAAATGTTAACTGTCAACAAAATTATTTGCACACCCCTCCGTCACTATGTGATAGTGAATTCAGAGACAATTCTATAACCAATGTACCAACGATGTGTCAATATTTCATTCAAAATGATCTGGTACCAGAAATTTTAGCCAAATATCCCCAGTTTGCTAACTGTAAGTAGTAACTAAGTGATTGTAACCTATCCACCGCTGCCCACTGGATGAGGGGCGGTGTGCAGGACAAACATATCAATTGTGACACTAGCTCTCCACATATGTCAGTTGCTTAATTTAGAAACTGTACTTGTGATCGATCTCGAACCTATTGTTGATGTGACGACTTATACTGAATTTTGTAACTAGCTCATCAAGATTGTAACTTGCTTAGCTAAATGAATTGTTGGGTTCAGTCCCTGAGCCCATTATGTGCCTCTGCAACCCTTTCCACTACCGCCCACAAGATGGGTATGGGGTGCATAATAAATGAACTAAACTAACTTTAAGGCATCCTGAAAGAAAGCTTGGAGGGCTTGAAAAATTGCAGAACGAAGCCTTGAGGATAATCCTTGGGTGCCTTCGTACCACAAAGATACTTAATATGAGAAAGGAACTTAATATTCCGAGCGTTGTTTATCGTGTTACTGAAAATAACTGTCAAATTGGTATAAAAATGCTTAGGCTAGCTCATCCTAACCCTTGCACAGAAGCCCTCCAGAATTTCTTTATTGAATGTAAACATTGTTTCAAATAGATAAATAAAATTGGAACTGAACTCAGAAAGTATCAGATTTATAATTTGTACCAAGAGAGACAACAATAGCACTTTCCTGCACTGTAGGAAATTACACCCTTTTCAATTTTAATCCCTCCCTTTCCATCAAAGGAGCAAATTAGAGATCAGTCCCAGCTTTGTCTTGAGGCAAAGCTCAACGTCTTAAGCCATATTGATGCTCTGTCCACAGAGCATTCTCTCTCTCAAATCATATACACTGAAGGTTTCCTACAGCGCCCAACGGGTGCAGCTGGAAGTGCAGTTGTCCTGGCAATAGGATATGACTTATATTTTGAGTGGGGAGTCCGTATAAACAACTGGGCCTCTACCCTTCAGACTGAACTATTTGCCTTGCTCCTTGCACTGAAATGTGTACAAGTATCCAAACTTGATACATTAGTTGTAAGTGACTCTTTATCATCCTTAATTGCTCTCAACTCTTTAAGACATAACTGTAACATGCTTGTGTCTGAAGCTAGACACAAATACAATAACAACTTGAGGAACCTTATCATAAACAATAATCTCAACAAAAATCACATAGTTCTCAGAGGTGATTTCAATATTGACCTAGGGCTACAAAATAACCCTCAAGTAGACTGTTTCCTCAACAGCATGAATTCCTGTATGCTCATCCCCGCAATCACCAGGCCCACCCGAGTCACTCAAACATCTGCGACTACCCTGGATCACTGATGGACCAACATAACAGCTCCTCTTACATCAAGTATAATCACTGACAGAACAACTGACCACTATCCTACCTTCCTTGTAGCGAACATGGCCATAACACCACCAGGTAACAAGAAAATTACCTTTAGGTTACAATGTGAAGCGGCAATAGGCAATCTCACAAATGCTCTCCACAATGTAAACTGGGAATCTAAATTTATCAATACACAGGATAATAATTCGTTAACTAGCCTCTTTCCAAAATTTAAAGCCTTTACAATACTTATTGTCCTCTCCTCACCAAGCAAGTAACTGGCAAAAAGGTTAAATAATCCCTGGCTCACTAATGGCATACTTAAAGCAATCGACAAGAAACATGAATATGAAAAAAAAACTTAGGATTGGCCTAGTTGGAAAAGAAGTAGTTAAGAGGTATTCATCAGTGCTTACCAGTATAATAAGAGCAAAGCGTTCCTATTACGAGAATAGATTCAAAGAAGCAAAAGGCAACATAAAAAGCACATGGAGAGCCATCTCTACCATCCTAGGAGCTAAACAACATTCACATAATAAGATAAAAATCTCCAAGGATGGTTATACACCTGCAACAGATCTTGAAACAGCAACTGAATTTAATAGCTTCTTTTCATCGTTTGGTGCTCACCTTGCCCGAAAAATCCCAGAGACTCAGACATATGTTACCACATATCTTTCACGCAGCTATCCAAACTCTCTTCTCCTCTCTCCGGTCAGCCCTACAGATGTTGTGTCCATCATTCACTCGCTAAAAACCAAAGCTGGGAACATTAGTGAAATACCATCGATGGTACACAGGCGTGCCTCCCATGCCCTTGCACCATCCATAGCACTGCTGTTCAACAAATCCCTAGAGTGTCATACCTTCCCTGATATCCTTAAAAAAGCAAGAGTAACGCCAGTTCATAAAGGAGGTAACACGGCAGACATAAATAATTACAGACCCATATCGAATCTACCTATATTATCAAAATTATTTTTTTTTTTTTACAAACAGCTCTACTCCAATCTTGTAAAATTCAATATACTAAGTCCCTGTCAGTTTGGCTTCCGCTCCCAAAAGAGTACCAATGATGCTATTGTTAGTCTGCTTGACTTAATCTTCTCAGCCCTTGACAAAAGTGAGTTTCCAATTGAACTCTTCATCGGCCTGAGAAAGGCCTTTGATACTGTTAACCATAACTACCTCTTACTTAAATTCCACCATTATGGAATCCGTGGCCTTGCCCTAAACTATATCCGATCCTATCTTAGTAACAGACACCAATATGAAGCCATCAATGATATAACCTCTCCCACTCTACCACTTAATTACCGTAAAGGTGCCACAGAGCAGCATCCTAGGACCCTCCTGTTTCTTATATACATCAATGATCTCCCTAATGTCTCTAACATACTTAAACCTATATTGTTGGCTGATGATACTACTCATCTACTCTGACCCCAACCCACTCCTGTTAAATAATGTTGTAAACAATTAATTAAAAAAGTCTACTTGTGGATGTCAACCAACAAACCTCACACAAAACATAGAAAAGACCTACTATATCTTATTTGGAAACAAATCAACAAATGCAATTCAGCTTCAGATAGATAATGTAAACATTAGCAATAAAAATGATGGAAAGTTTCTTAGCCTATACTTAGACAAGAGACTCAACTTCCGCACCCATATACAACACATAACTAAAAAGGTTTCTAAAACAGTTGGTATACTGTTTAAGATCAGATATTATGTACCCTACTCTGCTCTCCTCTCACTCTATTATGCACTTATCTATCCCTATCATTCTTATGGCGTTTGTGCTTGGGGTTCAACCTCTGCAAACTACCTCAAGCCCATCATCATCCAGTAAAAATCTGCTATCAGGACAATAAATAACTCTACCTTCAGACAACACACAGCTCCCTTGTTCAAATCCTTAAACATGCTAAACAAATTCACTCCATACATTCTCCTGTGTAAATTACGTTTATAAAGCCCTTTTTCTAACTGCAAACCCTGTTCTGAAACTCTTCCTGGACAGATGTAATAGAACACATGGCCACGTCCCCACCAGACATAAATATCTCTTTGATATCCCCAGAGTCAAACTTAATCTATGTAAACACTCTATGTAAATAAAGGGACCTAGTCTATGGAACTCACTCCCTTATAATGATTTGAAAAGCTGTCCAACTTCTGCCATATTCAAAAATAAAACCAAAAAGTACCTGTAGTACTTTTTAAGTACGAGGGAGTAATGCGCAAAGCGTCCCTCACCTGTGACGTCACAGCGTCACCTGACGCCATATCAACACATCGGCCATTTTGTCGTCAGTTCAGTCATGGCGAGGACTAACCCTTCATGCAAACTGCACCTACTATCAAGAAGAAGAAGATTTTGTGTTCCACCGATAGTATTATCGTAAGTAAGCACTTATATTTTATATTTTATTAAATTAATTGATTCTATTTTTCTGTAATAAAGGTCCAAAGGGTTGTTAAGGAACAAGGGTGTAGCGATACCGACGCTCAGTGCGCTCAACTCACACCAAAGTATCACCTGTGTAGCTTCTGTAATTAGTGTTAATTAGTTATGCTATAAGATAATGAAGCGAGTATAAGATTAACTCGCTACAAGGGTACTGTGTTGGGAGGTGAGGGCTGTTACTGGTGTCTGTGGGGATGTGAGGACTTGTACCAACCACTATCACCACCAGTACCTTGTCTTGCATCCTGCTTAGTATTCCTATTGAGATATGAAGTATTATTGCATTCATATAATTATTCATTCATTGTCATTACTATTTTTATGGGCTATGTTCTGTTACCCTAATGCTTTTTACCCCTGGGCATGTCCATTTACTCTCCAGCCCTTCACAAGCCACTGCTGCACCCCCTCCATGCCCATACTTACTGTGCTTATTCTTACAGGACTGCACTGCATTATGTGGTGCTCACTGCCTGGACACCTTGATACATGCATTATAGGGTTCTGGTAGTTGTTCTACTCACCAAGCCCTTCCAAGGCCAGGCTTGACATGTGAGAGCTTGGTCCAACAGGCTGTTGCTTGGACAGGCCCCTCAGGCCCACATATCCACCACAGCCTTGTTTGTCCGGCACTTCAAAATCAAATGTTTATTTACGTAAGGTACATACATATTTTTAGGTAAGGTACTCTTTATTTGGGTAAATTTATCTTCGTAGTATTTAGCTTTGGCTCGTCTAATTATCTTGGATAGCAATAACGAGTAATTCTTTGAGAATTCTTTGGAGACAATTCCTAACCTATACTTCTCCCAACCTATACTTCTTCTCAAGGTCATCTTCACTTCTTGAAGATGTTCAGGTTTTCTCTTGAAGATGTCGACGGTTGTTCCAGCAATACTGTATTTCTTTTATTGCTGAAAACCTGTTTTCAGCCATAAAAAAATAATCCTGAATCCAGAAAAAAATCCCTTTTGTATCGTCTGGAAATTTTCAAATATTGCTGATCAAACCTGAGTCTAAATTATTTGTATATATTATGAATTACAGAGGTCCCAGGACAGGGTTTTTAGGCACTCCACTTACATTTTCCCACTCTGACTTAACCCCCATTTATACAAACTCAGTCTTATCTTTTAGCTAATAATTTATTGTACACACCATACTCAGCCTGTGTAGGGTAGTTTATTGTGCATGTGTAGTATATATATTTGTGTAGTATATTTGGTATATTTAATGCCTCTAACCTCTCCTCATAGTTCTTGTCCTTCAGTTCTGGGAGCCACTTAGTAGCATGTCTTTGCACCTTTTCCAGTTTGTTTATGTGCTTCTTAAGATATGGGCACCATACAACCGCTGCATATTCCAACTTTGGTGTAACAAAAGTCGTGAACAATTTCTTGAGTATTTCGCCATCCATGCATTTAAAAGCTCTGAATATTATCCTTTACCTGCAATTGGTTGTTGCTGTATTTATAGAATATGATTTGTTCTACTTTACATTTGTTTGTTCCTTTTTTTCAAAATTTCTTTCTGCCTCTCTCCTCACTGCCGTGTAGTTGTTTCTCTTTGTATTACTGGTATGTTTGGGGGTTTGGCCTCTTCGTATATTGATTCCATTTTTGTGTCTTTTGGTCTCTGTCCATCTTGAAATTTCAGTTGAACAAATCCTGTTTCCTAGTTCTGCATCTTTGTTTTGGTATAAATGTTTTTGTTCCTTTATCATATATTTCACAAAATTGACATACTGTGCATTAATTCATCTCAATTACTTCCTTTCCTAACAGCAAGCCTTTCCAGTAAAATTCTTTGAATTCTTTTCTGACTTCTGGCCTAATGTTTGTTTTATCCTAGTGTGTATGATGCCTAGCGTGTGTCTGGTGCCTGTTGTGTTAAACCGAAGATAAATGCATAAGTATAGGTCAGTAATTTCTCCAGCTTTGAAAGGGGCTTTCATTATGCAGCAGTATTCCACTCTAGAGAGCACTAGCGTCTTGAAAACTATCATCATCGGTATAGCATCTCTAGTGTGAAAAGTTCTTGTTATCTATCCTGTCATTTTTCTTGCAGTTGTGACGGCTACTTTATTGTTCTTTAAATGTAAGGCCTTCTGACATCAGTACACCCAAATCCTTTACGTTGCTTTTCCGTTCAATGTTATGATTTGACTGAGTTTTGTAAGTGGTTTCCGTTTTTATATTTTTTATTTTTTCCGTAGCGCATGAGCTGAAACTTATGTTCGTTAATCACCATGTTATTTTCTGTAGCCCATAGAAAGACCTGATTTACATCTGATTGGAGGTTTGCCGTGTCCTCTATGTTGCCTACTCTCGTGAAGATTCTAGTGTCATCTGCAAAGGATGATCAAGTACTATAGGTTGTGTCCTTGTCTATGTCCGATATGAGGATGAGAAAAAGTATTGGAGCAAGCACAGTACGCTTGGGGACTGAGCTCTTTACGGTTGATGGTCCAGATTTTATTTTGTTGACTACTACACATTGGGTTCTATTAGTCAGGAAGCTGTATATCCATCTGCCTATTTTTCCGGTAATTCCTTTTGAACGCATTTTATGTGCAATAACACAATGGTCACATTTGTCAAAGGCTTTTTTTTGTCAAAGCGTTTTGTTTGTCTTCCATGGCATCTAGTGCCATGTCAGAGTGGTCCAGCAACTGTGATAGGCAAGAGCGCCCTGTTCTGAAACCATGTTGTCTGGGGTTATGGAGATGCTGTGATTCCATGTATTTTGTGATCTTACTTCTTAGCATTCTCTCAAAGATTTTTATGATGTGCGATGTTAGTGCTATCGGTCTGTAGTTTTTTGCCTCTGCCTTATTTCCTCCTTTATGGGGCGGTGCTATCTCTGCTGTTTTTAGTATGTCAGGGACAATGCCAGTATCTTGGCTTTGTCTCCAAAGAATGTGAAGGGCCTGCGATAACGTTTTTTACAGTTCTTGATGAATATAGAGTTCCAAGAGTCAGGGCCTGGTGCAGAGTGCATAGGCATACTGTCTATGGCTTCTTCAAAATCCAGTGGGGATAGGATCACATCTGATTTATGATTTGATGTTGTTATCATATCCATGAAAAATTCATTTGGGTTATCAATCAGATGGATGGAGAGCTACACTCGTGGTGTCCCATTTTCCCAGCACTCTTTGTCATATAATGCTTTGAAACTTTTGACGGATTTGGCCTCCACCACCTTCTCACCTAACATGTTCCAACCGTTTACCATTCTGTTTGCAAAAGTGAATTGTCTTACATTTCTTCGGCATCTTTGTTTAGTTCGTTTAAATCTATAACCTCTTGTTCTTGAAATTCCAGGTCTCGGGAAATCTTCCCTATCAAGTTTATCAATTCCTGTTACTGTTTTGTACGTAGTGATCATATCTCCTCTTTTCCTTCTGTCTTCTAGTTTGGAATATTTAATGCCTCTAATGTCTCCTCATAAATCCTGCCCTTCAGTTTTGGTATGAATGTTTGTGTGCCTTCATCGTATATTTTGCAAAATATGGAATACATCTCATTTACTTTACTTTAAGAATATGGTTCGATCAATTAAAAACCCTCTTGTTCAAATTGCAAAGAGACTGAAAGAGATGCAGCATGCTCAATGGATTATATATTAGTGATTATTATTAGGATTATATATTAGTGAATCATATTAGTGATTCAATTATTATGGTCATAAAACAATAAACAAATAGTTTTGGTGTTATTACACTCTATTCACAGGTTATATATAAGTATCTGCATGTTTTGTTCACCATTACAAACCACTAAGTTGGTTTGATTTTTGTTGAGATTGTTATTTATGATAAGATTCCTTACGTTATCTGAGAATGAAGCTATGTCGGTATTGGGAAATCTATAGATGGCACTTATAGTCAAGGAGGATTTAAGGGATTTACTGGAGAACTTGGCAAAGGTATATTCACAATAGTCGTCTCTATTACTAATGAGACTATTGCAGATGAAGGTATCTTTGTAAGATATTGCTATGCCACCTCCTTTTTTTATTAGGCCTGCAGTTGTGAATGGCTTTATTATCAGCCAAGTTGTAGCATACAACATAGCATATATATGTATATGGCATACATATATATATATATATATATATATATATATGTCGTACCTAGTAGCCAGAACTCACTTCTCAGCCTACTATTCAAGGCCCGATTTGCCTAATAAGCCAAGTTTTCCTGAATTAATATATTTACTATAATTTTTTTCTTATGAAATGATAAAGCAACCCTTTTCTCTATGTATGAGGTCAATTTTTTTTTATTGGAGTTAAAATTAACGTAGATATATGACCGAACCTAACCAACCCTACCTAACCTAACCTAACCTATATTTATAGGTAAGGTTAGGTTAGGTAGCCAAAAAAAGCTAGGTTAGGTTAGGTTAGGTAGGTTAGGTAGACGAAAAAACATTAATTCATGAAAACTTGGCTTATTAGGCAAATCGGGCCTTGAATAGTAGGCTGAGAAGTGCGTTCTGGCTATTAGGTACGACATATATATATATATATATATATATATATATATATATATATATATATATATATATATATGTTATGTTACAACATAACAGGCCAATTACACTGGATTAATCTTTGTGTTTAGATAGGAGATGCCTCGTATGGGCCAATAAGCCTTCTGCAGCCCCTATGTTTATCCCTTATGTATCCCCCCATGTTTTCACCTTCATTGTATTATCACCTGACCTAATGCGGGTATAAAATCAACTAATATATATATATATATATATATATATATATATATATATATATATATATATATATATAGTTTAAAATTCACTTAAAAATGTAAATTTTAAGTTAAAAAATTTTAACCAAAAAACTTGATATTTTTCATATTTGGAACCATTCCATAATCCCAAGCATAAATGATTATATTTCTATCACTTGCTCTTAAGATTGTTTCATTTAATAGAGGTTGGGCATAATTGTTCTCTGCTGCTAATAGAACTGACTGACTTAGCTATAGGAAAATGTAAAATTAATTGGTTTATCCATTACAGTATTTTGCAGTTTATTTCATGATCCTGTGCTTAATACTTGCATAAATAGTAGATTACAAAATGCATTTTTATATCATTAGTATTGAATAATAATAATGCAAATAATTGACTTATAAATGATGTACAATTAATTGGTAGGTGATATTATATTATTAATATTTTTTCATTCTTGCAAAGCCTTAACAAAGTCATTAACATGTTAATATAAACTTGATCACCTTCCACTTATTTTCTCATGTGCTACCTACATGTACAAAACCTTATTCCTAAATGCATATTTTGTTCTGAAACTTGTCCTTTATATGTTGTGTATCACCATCTCTGGAGAGTTTTATCTGATTGATGTATAAATTACTTTTAATTTTACAGAATATTATTGTTATACTGAATTTATTATTATATAAATAACTTAATTTTACAGAATCATCTATCAACGCACATCCACAAGTTGAGGAGGAGGATGTGACCTTCCAGATGTCTGAAGTACTGAAACAGGCACCAAACAGGCCTGGTGGATCTAGGTACAAGGTAAAATAATTTAATTTTTTTTTTTTTTTTTTACTAATTGTCCGATATATATATATATATATATATGTATATATATATATATATATATATATATATATATATATATATATATATATATATATATATATATATATATATATATATATATATATAAATATATATATAATGTGTCGTACCTAGTAGCCAGAACGCACATCTCAGCCTACTATGCAAGGCCCGATTTGCCTAATAAGCCAAGTTTTCTTGAATTAATGTTTTTTCGACTACCTAACCTAACATTTTCAGCTACCTAACCTAACCTATAAAGATAGGTTAGGTTCGGTCATATATCTCTATTAATTTTAACTCCAATAAAAAAAGAATTGACCTCATACATAATGAAATGGATAGCTTTATCATTTCATAAGAAAAAAAATAGAGAAAATATATTAATTCATGAAAACTTGGCTTATTAGGCAAATCGGGCCTTGCATAGTAGGCTGAAAAGTGCGTTCTGGCGACTAGGTACGACATATATATATATATATATATATATATATATATATATATATATATATATATATATATATATATATATATATATATATATATATATATATATATGTATAATATAATATGTATGTGTGTGTGTGTGTGTGTAATTACCTAAGTGTAGTTAAAGGATGAGACCGTCTTCCCAGCACTCTTTGTCATATAACGCTTTGAAACTACTGACAGTCTTGGCCTCCACCACCTTCTCACCTAACTTGTTCCAACCGTCTACCACTCTATTTGCGAAAGTGAATTTTCTTATATTTCTTTAGCATCTGTGTTAAGCTAGTTTCAATCTATGGCCTCCTGTTCTTGAAGTTCCAGGTCTCAGGAAATCTTCCCTGTCGATTTTATCAATTCCTGTTACTATTTTGTATGTAGTGATCATATCACCTCTTCTGTCTTTTAGTTTTGGCATATTTAATGCCTCTAACGTCTCCTCGTAGCTCTTGCCCTTCAGTTCTGGGAGCCACTTAGTAGCATGTCTTTGCACCTTTTCCAGTTTGTTGATGTGCTTCTTAAGATATGGGCCAACTTCTGTTGTTGGGCACCACACAACAGCTGCATATTCTAGCTTTGGCGTAACAAAAGTCATGAACAATTTCTTTAGTATATCACCATCCATGTATTTAAACGCAATTCTAAAGTTAGAAAGCGTAGCATAGGCTCCTCGCACAATATTCTTTATGTGGTCCTCAGGTGATAGTTTTCTATCTAGAACCACCCCTAGATCTCTTTCTTTATCAGAATTCTTTAAAGATTTCTCACATAATGTATAGGTTGTGTGGGGTCTATGTTCTCCTGTTCCACATTCCATAACATGGCATTTATTAACATTAAATTCCATTTGCCAAGTGGTGCTCCATATACTTATTTTATCCAGGTTTTCTTGAAGGGCATGACAATCATCTAAATTTCTTATCCTTCCTATTATCTTAGCATCATCAGCAAACATGTTCATGTAATTCTGTATACCAACTGGTAGATCATTTATGTAGACAATAAACATCACTGGTGCAAGAACTGAACCCTGTGGTACTCCACTTGTGACATTTCTCCAGTCCGATACATTGCCTCTGATTACTGCCCTCATTTTTCTATGTCAGAAAATTTTTCATCCATATTAGAAGCTTACCTGTCACCCCTCCAATATTTTCCAGTTTCCAGAACAACCTCTCTATGTGGAACTGTCGAATGCCTTTTTTAGGTCCAAATAGATGCAGTCAACCCAACCATCTCTTTCCTGTAATATATCTGTTGCTCGATCATAGAAACTGAGTAAATTCGATACACAGGATCTTCCAAATCGAAAACCATACTGTCTGTCTGAAATTATATCATTTCTCTCCAG
>NC_091162.1:1611307-1616307 GCF_040958095.1 Procambarus clarkii | reverse complement strand
AAACGGGAGCTAGCTGGTCCCCCCCCCTATAGAGGGGGGGGGGGGAGAAGAGTTAGGAGGCTATAGTTGGAAGTTTGGTGATTTGAGTAGTGGTATATTAGAGGAGAGGGGGTCATGTAAAGGACACCCAAATTACACTCCTTCCGCGCCGTGGGAAGAGCCTACTTTCAAAATAGTAATAGAAAGTCTCCCAATGAAAAAGGCTGCCTATGATCCGACAATCCTAAGGCGCATAATAGAAGAGCAAATGTATAGCATAGCAGTAGCAGGAGCCACCCACATCTTCACAGACGGATCGGTGGACACAGAAAATGAGAGTGCTGGCGCTGCTCTTTGCACGACCAGCGTTCAGGCATATTGGAGACTGGGAGGACTAGTATCATCAACCCAAACTGAGCTGTTTGCCATACAACAGGCATTCGCATATGTGATTGCACAAAACACTCAAAATGCAATCATACACACAGACTCAAAAGCTGCACTTCAAATACTAGGACAAAAACAGTGGAAAGATAATGTGGAAATAATTACCACCATTTTGTATCAAGGAGCAGTCGCTAAAGGCAAAGGCCTCAACATAACTTTAAACTGGATCCCATCCCATATTGGAATCCCATTAAATGAAAAAGCTGATGAAATTGCTAAATTGGCAACTCGTCATCCAGTGATACATAAAACAATTCAACCCAGCCTAGAGAACATAAAAAACATCATCACCAAAAAACTCTCACATCTCAACAAAGCCTACCTGCACCAGAGAATAGCTGAAGGTTCGCCATCTGCAACATGGTATCTTCAGGCAACCAAATTAGAAAGGTTAAATATCCCAAAAGGAATCCACAGGGAAATAGCAGTTAGGCTATATAGTCTACGTCTAGGTTACAGATGCAACTGGGAGATTGGTGAACCCCGACAGAGAGAGTGCATCTTCTGCAAAACTGTCACAGAAAAGCCATTACTTCACTATCTTCTGGAATGTGAAGCAACCAATGACCTTAGAAGAGCTTTAAGAGTTTCTGAATCATGCAGTGGCCACCCTGAAGCCATCAACGCAGCCACTCTCCTGGTCAACAAAGGTGTCCAGCAGCTGGACACCCTCATAAAGACTGTGAAGCAGTATCCTCCCCCACTATAACAGCCTGATGGTTAAATGCAACCTCAGAATACTGGGAAAAAAAAATTGTACCACTTACGGGCTATTCATGCCCGTGCCACCTCTTGGGTGGCTTAATCTTTATCAATCAACCAATCAATCATGTAAAGGACGGAGCAGGAGGTGGATCGTCGATCAGGTTAAAGAGGCTGTGCGTATGTCTGGGTCTGCTTAGGACGTTTCTGAGGAACGCGTCGTAGTTGTCATGATAGGTGAGAATTCTATTAATCTGTTTCTTCCCCATAGTGTCCCAGGTTATGTTCAGAGGTGGGATGTTCGCCCACTCATGCAGGGCCTCACTGGTGGTGAAGTCCTGCCGATGGGTATCGAACACCCATCTCAGAGCCCTGTTTTGGGTACGCTGGAGTTTCTTCCTATTTGTTGGTGCTGCAAGTGAGAGTGGGATCGGTGCATATGTTAGGAGTGGGAGAATGAGTGTTTTGTATAGATAGAGCTTGGTGGCTTGGGAGGCATGTTTGAGTGGGAAGAGTTTTGATAGAGCGTTTGAGGCTATAGCTTTCTTGGGCGTTATGTGTGTGTGAAAGCGAAGGTTAAAGTCTAATGTGAGTCCAAGTACTGTGGTGTTGTTGACTCTTGGGATCTGGGTTGCATCTGGTGATTGAGAGTAGAGTTTTACTGGGTCAGGGTTACGTCGTTTGTTGTAGAAGTATGTAATTTTAGACTTGTTGGG
This sequence comes from Procambarus clarkii, assembly GCF_040958095.1. Classification (NCBI taxonomy): domain Eukaryota; kingdom Metazoa; phylum Arthropoda; class Malacostraca; order Decapoda; family Cambaridae; genus Procambarus; species Procambarus clarkii. Next base: position 1,614,463 of record NC_091162.1, on the reverse strand, counting down.
GTTTGTTTTTATTCGCCAGTCGTGTTCCCAGAGGGTGACTTTGTCTATTTCTTGCTGTGCTTTCCGTGTGAGGGCGTTAATCGTATAGTCTGTGATCAGTTGGGTTACGTCGTCAGCGTAGCAAAGGGGTCATTGATGTCCAGTATATTGGATCAGGAATGTTGTTTATATAGAGTATGTATAAGGTTGGTGAGAAAACTGAGCCCTGGGGGACACCTGCATTTAGGTTGAAGTAACCTGTTACGACCCTGGGTTCTTCAGTGGAAACCAGAGGTCAAAATTGAGTTATTAAACTTTCCTATAGTATAGCTGAACGCAACTCTATGCGTCATTGTTTGTATCTTCCCTGCCAGACGTAAGACTATTCTTGTTTCTCAAAGAGCATTTAAAGACTGAGCTGGGGGTTGATTATTAAATAATAACATAGGCACCAACTATGCTTTTTTTAATACTTTCTAATCATTTGTAAAGTAAACCTGAGTAAACTTGGTATAGGGCTGCGGTACGATTAGTTGAGCAGTCTGCCGGCAGCAGCCAGCTGGGGGGATGGGGAGAGAGACTCCATCTTTTTCTGAGCTGGCGTGGTGTGGACAGGAACCTCCTACCCTTCCTCTTCGTTTCCTCATTTCTGTGTCTTGTTTAAGATAAGTACATTATTCCATGTCTGGCATACTCATGTTCTATGTGTAGAGTAGTATATTTTGTGTGTAGTAGGTGTTTGTAGAGTTTATATTACTAGTTATTCTAAAGGGGGTCCCATTGGAACCACGTGGTCCCCTACCCTAAGCTGACTCTAACTTCAAGTTATTCAATAGTAGAGCTTTACCCTAGCTTGTGTTCAGTGCAAAACCTTGTATCCTGCCTATGTGGACCAAGGCTTTTAACGTAAGGTAGTGTGGTAAAGTTATTATTATTATTGTTATTGGTGTGAATGTATATGGGGGGGGGCTGTTAAGGGGTTAATAAATAAGTAAATTAAGAACATAAGAACATAAGAACTGCTATATTAAGCTGGATTAGGGCATGGCTATACCAAAGGAAACAGAGAGTTAGTATAAATGGAATCAAGTCAGAGTGGGAAAATGTTGTAAGTGGAGTGCCTCAAGGCTCTGTCCTGGGACCTCTGTTGTTTATAATATATATAAATGATTTAGATTCAGGTTTGAGTAGCAACATTTGCAAATTTGCCGATGATACGAAAATCGGTAGGGAAATTAATTCGGAGGAGGACTCACTATCACTTCAAGTTGATCTAGATAGGGTTTTGAAATGGTCAAAGGATTGGCAGATGCAGTTTAATGCTGATAAATGTAAAGTTCTGAGGTTAGGTAATGATGATAGAGTTACAAGATACGAGCTAGATGGTGTTGTGATTGCGAAGTCGGATTGCGAAAGGGATCTGGGAGTTATGATTAGTAAGAATTTAAAACAAAAGGATCAATGCATAAATGTTCGTAATAAGGCAAATCGGACACTTGGATTTATTAATCGCAGCGTTAGTAACAAGACACCTGGTGTGGTTCTCAAGCTATATCTTGCTCTAGTTAGGCCCCATTTAGATTATGCAGTTCAGTTTTGGTCGCCATATTATAGAATGGATATAAATTCACTTGAACGTGTCCAGCGTAGGATGACTAAGTTAATTCCCCAAATTAGAAATCTTTCATATGAAGAAAGATTAACAAAGCTTAAGTTGCATTCACTGGATTAAGGCGAAGAGTTAGGGGTGACATGATAGAGGTTTACAAGTGGATGAATGGACATAACCGGGGGGATATTAATAGGGTATTAAAAGTATCAACACAGGACAGAACACGAAACAATGGATATAAATTGGATAAGTTTAGATTTAGGAAAGACTTGGGTAAATACTGGTTCAGTAACAGGGTTGTTGATTTGTGGAACCAATTGCCGCGTAACATTGTGGAGGTGGGGTCCCTCGATTGTTTCAAGCACGGGTTGGACAAGTATATGAGTGGGATTGGGTGGTTATAGAATAGGAGCTGCCTCGTATCCCAGCAAACATTTTCATGTTTTTAAAACATCCTAAAAACGACATTTCATTGTTTTCAGCACGTTTATAATTACGTTTAGAAAAGGTTTTTTGAGAACTTTTATATACAACCTTAGAACATATATAATTAACATTTCTAAAAACTTTTTTATAATCTTTTAATTACCTACATTAAAACGTTTAGGGTAAATTAGGGTATAATAATTTTGTAATTCATATCTGAAATAGAAAGGGAGAGAAAGAAAGAAGACATATCTGAGAAAGAAATGGACATCCTATATATGTATGTGTAAATTACAAATAAATAGGGTACAAAAAGAGAATTAAAATATTATATTTATTTAATTAAGAATGAGTAATACAACAAAATATATGTAATAGCTCGAAATATATAGACTATATCTATAACAGAATATAAAAGTAAAAATTTAAAAATCTATAAAAATCTATATATGCAATATGTGAACACAATAGATTTTGTGATCAAGCAGCCTGTGATTCATGTCATGCTGAGATCAGTCTGACGTTACAAGCAGTTATTGTTACTTAAAACTAAAACAAGTAAAATTTTCCGAGTATACATATAACACTATAGTTTTTCTATGACTAATAATAAAAATCTATTAATCAAAAGTTTAGGACTAATTAACTAAAAATAAAAATCTACAAGTGAATGTAAACAGTCAAGTATAATATTCATGTAGAAAGAGAAAGAAAAAGAGAGAGAGAAGGAAAGAAAGAGAAAGAAAGAAAGGGAGAAAGAGAGAGAGAAAGAAAAGAAAAAAGTCATGTATAATATTCATATTAGCACCATGCAATATAACTTAGATTAAGTAAAAATCTCAGACATTTTTAAATCAAATGAAATATGAGAGCCAGAGAGAGAGAGCGAGAGCCAGAGAGAGAGAGAGTCAGAGCCAGAGAGAGAGAGAGAGAGAGAGAGCCAGCCAGAGCCAGAGAGAGAGAGAGCGAGCCAGAGAGAAAGAGAGAGCCAGAGAGAAAGAGAGAGCCAGAGAGAAAGAGAGAGCCAGAGAGAGAGAGAGCCAGAGCCAGAGAGAGCCAGAGCTAGAGAGAGAGTCAGAGCTAGAGAGAGAGTCAGAGCCAGAGAGAGAGAGCCAGAGAGAGAGAGAGCCAGAGAGAGA